>NW_017136308.1:1574254-1578580 GCF_001652005.2 Ceratina calcarata | reverse complement strand
CTAATCGGAAAATAAATAAAAAGGAGAGTTGACTCTACAAAAAATGTATTCTAGAATTATTGTCAATGATTTTGAAAAATTCACTGACTACGATAAAAAATTTCATGATTACAATAGAAAATTCCTTGACTAAAACCTAAGAATGAAATTTACTTGAAAAAAAGACAGTTGACTAAACGCGGGAAATTTGCCGATTGGCAATGATTAATTAGCCAAATACAAACGAATGATTCATTATAAACTCTTAGAATCAAATAAAAAAGTTTCCAATTCAGAAAGAGTCCCCCTCCCGCATAACTGTAACTCACGAACGGGTACCGTACACACTAAACCACAAACAAATTCAAAAACGAAAATCTAATCCGATGATTCGCTGCTAGACAAGTTCAAAATGTTCTTCGCCTTGTTCCTATAACTCCTCTTCGCCACATCAATCTTCTTCCTGAAATGCTCAAGATTCTTCATCTTCTCCCCCTGGTCCGACTCCTGATTCTCCATCCCGTTGCTCTTCTCATTAGTAGAAATCGAAGAAGTGATCCCAATCCCGCTATCAGGAGTCGAAGGAACTTGCACCTTGAACCTATTCCTTGGAGTCGATGGCCCACTCTCTTCAATCCTCGAACCGTTCACACAAATCCTCCAATCCTTCTTTTTTTCTAATCCCTTCCACTTGCTCTTGCACTTCACCGAATTCTCATTCTTATTCCCGCAATTATTTTTAGTCTTCTTATATTTCCTCTTAGTCTTATCAAACTTCCCTGAGTGGAAAGCTAGTTTTTTATCCTCTTCTGAGCTGCTGCTGCTCTTCTCATTTTTTTCAATAATTTTTGCAAAGAATCGGCCAGTTGTTTTCCGAAAAACGACGCCGGAGCTCGTACTGGGTTGCGTTGTGTCTACGGCCTCTTCATCAGATTCAGAATCGCTATTAATTTGTAGGGCCGCGCGTTTCCTGCGGCTCCAGCCGCGTCTCTCGTTTTTTCTTTTAGCTCCTTTTGATTTCAAGAATTTTCGATTTTTACTCTCGCTGGTTTCATCGGATGATGGGTCTGAGGCTAGATTGTTACTGTTGCTTGTGGGATTTGTGGTGTTGTTTGAGGAGGCCAAGCGTAAGAGCTGCTCACGGCGGTAGGCGATTAGGCGGGTGATTCGGTTCGGGGATTCTAAGGGGCGTTCTGGCGCCACACCACCATCTGAGGGCCCGTCCGACGCTAGGTTCACTTCGGACCCCAAAATGTTTAAGATACGTATGGAGATCGGTGTGAAGTCTACCGACATTTACAATCGTCGGTGTTATTTAGTTATAGGGTCGTACAAATGGATTAGGTTAGGTTAGATTAGTAGCAGGGGTTAGTTGTGATTCAGAAAATTTGAGCTGATTCGGAATCAGCGGCGTAAGTATAAGATTATTACTATGTACTGATTTTCAGAATGACTGAAAAATTTTGATAATCGACATTTTGAATTTTGGAAACATGATAGCTGACTTGGAATGAAAGCCACGAAAAACTACAATATATTGATTATCATAACAATTGGACGCCTTGAAAAATTTCGCCAATTGTCATTTTGAATTTTGAAAATCTAATCACGGATCCAATTCAAAACACTCATATACACGGCTTTTTATAAAAAAAAATTATGGGTAGACAAATACTACTCTCAAATGGCTAAAGAATGTATACAATTATTTTTTAAGAAATACTAATAACATTAAAGAATTTTTGGGTACCTACCATCGGAATCTGTCTCGCTGTAAATCGCCCTGCCGGCTACTGGATTGCTCTCGAAGTCTGAAAGAGTCCTCTCCAACATGTCTTCCGAGCTCCATCCTTCGATTTCTCTTTGTACTAGGGAATCGAAAAATGCCATCATTCTGGGATCCTCTCTAGTCGACTGATGGCTGTAATCGTGGGTCATAAAACGGCCACTGTGGAGGACTAAGCCTATATACTGGTCGTGAGTAAACACCTTCCTCTGCCTCTCCTGTTTACCATCGTCCCTCTAGAATAAAAAAATCTATTTATATGGCGGATCCAACATGGCGGATCCAATATGGCGGACGAGAATGAAATTTACTCCACCAAATAATATTCCTAAATCAATTCTCCTTACCTTTAGTCCTCCTAGACAATTATTTCCCAATGGAAACGGGCTCCAAATCTTAATTAGCTTCTCCACTCCCGAGGACGCGAAAATGCAACTTGCGGAATTGTACCTAACTTGATTTACTATCGATCTATGGCCGCGAAGGACCATATGTGCCGAGTAGACCCACTTCACATCCTCGCTGGGTATCTTCCACATGTACAAATTGAAATCATCCGATCCTGCAACACAAATACAACTATTACTATACTTTTCAAAACTCAAAATAGTCATACAAATCAATTCATGATTAAATTGTGAAATTCTTAATTACCAGAGAGTACGTATTCGTCGTTGTCTCCAGCGAAGCAGCAGGACTTCATAGTGCAACTGTTGTAATACCCTGGATGATCGAACTGGCACATATGGGCCGGAGAATTGACAGCGTAGAGAACAGGCGGCAACCGTCTCCTCAACGCCAGAAGCCGATTCCCAGCCGCGTTGAACCTCACGTTCATACAACTCTGCGCAGTGCTCTCGTGGCCGTAACGCAAAACAGGTCTGAAAAGACAAATTTACTTATTCGATCATACACTGGTTAAAAAATATAAAAAAAAAATTATACATTTTTGTCACCCGCAAGGGACAACAAATAGTACACAAGTACTTATTTTTACATGAATTAGCCTATTTATTAATTTATTGTTTGTACTCACTCTAACGGTTTTCTGACGTCCCACATTGCTATCCCCTCTTTGGCATTAGCGGTGGCCAACGTTTTCGGCTCGACGGGGTTGAACATTACAGAATGGAACGCGGTCTTGTATTTAGCTAAGCAGAACGTCTCCATAGGGCTAGAGGCGCGGATGTCGTAGATGAGGACGCGACCGTCGTCGCAGGCGCTCGCGAAGACGTTATCATTGTGCGGGTGTACCGAGAGACCGTAAACCGGCTTCTCGTGTAGGAAGAAGTTCACCACGTCCGCCCTAAACAATTTCATTCCAGATTTTCGAATCCTTTTAGTATATTTGTTGTTATAAATTGTCACACTTACGTTCTGAGGTCGTGGACGATCACTTGGTCATCGTTGCCCGCGGAGAATATTTTCGTTTTACTGTTGTCGTAGCCGAGGCAGAATATGTTGCTAATGTGTTGAGCCTTCATCTCGACCGGCTTGCCGAAATCTTGTATCGCCTGCTCTACTCGCCATAGTAGTACCCTCCTATCATCGCCACCTAAACAATTTCAATTAAATAATTAGACTTCGGTAGTGGTGCCATAAGATAGGGTGCTATGAATTGACCAAAGATTTAGTGAATCTAAGATGAAGTTGGACGATTTTCAAAATTACCGTCCACCATATTGGAAATGCTATTTCGAATTTTTTAATTTTTATACTATATAGGTGCGCATTCAGCGGGAAATTTAATTGTAATCGATTCTATCGAATTTCAAGTATTTTTGGTCATTTTTTAACTTTTATAAAACAAATCCTAATATATAAATTTTCTTACTTACTACTACCAACTAGAAACTTTCAAAAAACTCTGTTCGCCATGTTGGAACCACCATTTCAAATTTCTAATGGCGGATTTGATTCATAGATACTGATTTTTATGCAAAAATGATGGACAGAAAAAAGAAAATTTCTCTTAAACAGTTAATTACAGAATATAATAAAAAATAGTAGTTATAAATTAAATAGGAAATAATAACGTTTCGGAAAAACTTACCGGAAACGAGGAGATCTCCCTGGTTCGAGAACTCGATGGCGTTGACACAGCCATAGTGCGACAGCAAGTCCTTTCGAAACAGATTCTCCGAATATTCGAACCTGGCGTTTACCAGTCTTTTGCATTGGTCCACCTTCCCATCAATCTGTCTCTGGATCAAATACGAAAGTGGGTTGCTGTCCGAAACCGGCGCCATTTTCTTATAATTTCACTATCTTCAATCCGAAACCAAAATTATTATCCAAACTTCTTTTCGGAAATTCTTCTTTAGGGTCTTTTTCCCCTCTCACAGGGTTTCACATCACATTAACAGCCACCAGCGCCATCATTATTCAAGTTCTCGAATTGTCTTAAATTTTTTTTAAAGACTGTCTTTAAATCGTTTTTTCTTCCTTCTCAATTTTAGATTAGAATCGCTTTCAGTTCTTTGTCAAGCGACGCCATTTTTTCTTAGACTTCCAAACTTTCAAATTTTTACGAATTTTGGTTTTAATTTATAGCCTAGTGC
>NW_017136308.1:1544618-1573733 GCF_001652005.2 Ceratina calcarata | reverse complement strand
GTTCTAGACTTTAACTATTTTGGTAAATTCTTTCCTTTCTTCCTTTTTTTTAAGTCTCACTGAATTCTGTAATGGTGAATTTTTATGATTAAGAGTTTCCTTCTTCAATTTTACTGAATCGAAAATTCTGAAAAAATCCGTACGAGTTCTATGATATCATGTATATCTTGCGTAATTTTTTCAGATTTTTCTATTAACAATTTACATAACATGAAATCCAAAAACAATTTCAAAATTCTACAATTCCACATTTTCTTGCTTTGCATTTTCTTTCTAGAATTCCAATGTACTAAAAATTCTGAACAAATTCTCAAACATTCTACTGGAGTATATATATCTTAGTGTGATATTTTTTCACACGTATCCATTCACAATTTATATAACAAACGAATCTACAAAAGATTTCGAAATTCCAAATTTCTATGATTTCTCTTTTTCCCATCAATTCTAACAAGCTCTAAAAACTCTGATTCCATCCCCAATCGAACGAAACATTCTACACTAAAATCATCCCAAAAACATTTGAATAAAAAATATGACACAATATTTAATCAGAATTAGTTACAATTCATTTCAAAAAAACAATATAAAAAATGAAAAACCAAAGTTGCTACCCAATTAAATATATCAAAATCTGAAACAGTGACGACCCAGTGAGGTTAACACTGACACCATCGAACCCCAATTACGAACCACTAATTTACTTCGAATTGTGAAATCCTACCCAAGAAAATTAAAGAACAAGATATTAAAAAAAAGAACAAAATTACAATCGAATTAAATATATTAAAACCTGAAACAGTGGCGAAATAGTGAGGTTAAGATTGACACCATCCAATCCCAAATAACAGACCAATAATTCACTTCAAATTATCAATCCCTTCCCAAGAAATTAAGTAACAAAACATAATAAAAACCAAGAACCAAATAAATTACAAAATAATGTAATTCATTATCTAATTTCGTTGAATTAATTCGATTTACAGCATCCAAACAACATTATCCAAAAATAAAAGAAAATACAAAAACGATACTGGAGGAATAATTTAAAATTTTGATTATTTAATTATGAGTGTAATTTTGTATTTAAGTAATGAAAATTCCTGAAATCACGAAAACTTACCTCGTCTCGGGATCAGCTGACTGCCTGGTGCGAGTTCGAGGTTAGTTCTCCCTCCCCTTCGGTCAAAACCTGATCACCGATCGGTTGAAAACGCGTCGAATATTCTTCAAGAACGTATATTAATGTTTTAGTTTGGATGTTTTTAATTAAAATTCTGGCTGAATCTTCGTTTGGCGATTGTACGCTCGCTTCTGTTGCTAGAAAAATAATTTCAAACGCCAATCTGTCACGAGAATGCGCTGACTGCGTGGGTGACAAGTGGCGCCCTCAGTCTGGCCAGGCTCGTGCGACGCCTACTGGGAATACGTCGCGGGAGTTTTTGAATCTCTTTAGTGCATTTGGCTTCACGCCGTGAAGTTCACGGTCATCTATTATTTTTAGTGTCCTAACCTCTCTAAAAGAATTTACGACTATAAGTTGCTATAAATATAATTCTCGTGATAAGTAAAAGCAAGTACTAAGTTGCTAGATGTCTGTGCAACAGGTGTACACGTCTGCAAACAATATTAAGGTATTTTTATTCTGAATATTCTAATCCAAGCATTGAAAACAAAAAATGTTTACATATTTTTCCTCAATTCTAAGGTTTACTTAATCCAAAATTTCTGAAAAAATTCTCGAATCATATAAAAACTTTCTGGAATTCTTAATTGTAATAAATATTAATATTCATTAATAGTTAAATCGAATTCTGTTTTATTCAGCTGTAAATACTAAATAAATATTAAAAATTTTTGGGAAATTTTTAAATGGACTGTGGCGTTGTTACACGAGGCACTCGGGTACTAATCACCGGCCCCCCATGTGAGTCACATTAAAAAATAAAAGGATTATTCTTCTGTATAATACAATAATAATATTAACAGTTTTATCCAAAATTACTGAAAAATATTCTTCACTTGATTTCTTAAAATTCTTATAAGTTTGAGAAAATAGAAAAGTGATAAATTGGCGGCTAGTCAAAAAATCGAAAAATCGTATGTATTAGCCATAGGAAAGACGACAATATGTAAAAAATTGATCGCGCTGATGGAGAATCGAAATTTTAATTTTGACGGCTTTTACACTGAAGAGATTCGAAATCAAAATGGCGGCAGAATTGGTTTTGACGTGGTTCCACTGAAAAATTTGAATGGGAGATCAATTTTGGCACGCGCTGGGTAAATATTAACAATCAATCATTAAAAGAAATAATAATAATAATTTGATTTTTGTGGACAGAAATCTGGCGGGCGAAGTTCGAAATAGAGGCAGAAGAAAACCAACGATTGGCAATTACTGTGTTTTCGTTGACGATTTTGAAAAAACCGCGTTACCAATTTTCGATTCGAACACAGTAAGTTAACATTTATCATAGAGATATTTTTATCTACTGTAAATTGTTAATAGAAAATTTTGAAAAAATTCGGAGATGTACTACTACTGCAGTATAGTACATATGAGAATTTTTTCAAATCATTCCATATATTATTTATGTTAAATAAAAATTGACTTATGTTTCAGGACGTGTTAATAATCGATGAAATTGGAAAAATGGAATTGTTAAGTGAAAAATTCTTTGAAGCAGTGTCAAAATTATTTCAAACAAATTCGAAATTGCCATTTATAATAGCTACCGTGCCTCTGATGTCGAAAGTTAAAAATTCGAGAAAGTACTCTTCGTTTTTCGAGGAAATCCACAAAGACAAACGGAGCATAGTTATCACCGTGAATTCTCAAAACAGAGACAAAGTTCCTGAACAGATCCTCCAAATAATTTCCTAATTATTTATCCATAGTAAGGATTAATTTAATTTTAATAATAAATTTAATTCCTTATTCAATAATCCTACTTCATTTACGGATAGCTGCTACTACTTATAGTATCTGACCCAATTTCAGTTCATTTAACAATTACAATTATAAGGCCCAAAATAATGGATTTATTATAAGGCCAAATAAATGTTTTACTTCACAGTCGAAATTAATAACTAGTATTCCTATTTATGAAAATACGCATACATATCTTCCGAAGGAAAATACGTATATATCTTATAATAACAAGAACGAAAAGAAAGATGAGACAGTGTTAATTATTTATTCAATTCATTTATTCATCGATTCGTTCATTTAATACCATAGGCATGTATAAATAGACTGCGCGTTTTTTGAACGTTAAAACAAAATTGTATTACTAACATTGTATAATGATAGAATAATATTATGAGGCTATGCGTCCATTGATCTCTATAGAATTGGACCCACTGTCATTAATACAACATCCACTATCGAGTATTCCGATAGAAATTAGTCAATGAGTCATGTCTAACAGAGAAAACGTACTGCAACACTACTGCACTCATTGTATTTGTTTAAAAAAACATTCAAACGAAAACTTGCAGTCTATTTGTACAAATCTATATTCCGTACTCATCGTTGATTTATGTCGAAATCAATCGATCGATTATCGTTAACCAACTAATTAATCAGTCAGCCCTCCCACATTGCCACATTCACTTAACGTATAATTGAAATTCCCCCAATTCCATTAATTGCAATGAAATTATTGAGACTTAGCAGTGTCGAATTCTACAATCTNCCGGTACTTTAATTATTATTACAATAACTATAATTATAATAATAATAATAGTGATAATAACAATAGTCGCATCGTCTGTTGTTGTTGCTTATTTTAGCCCTCAGTTCGCGTCACTCGATTAGTTTATTATTTTAATTTGATCACTAGCACATGAACTTTAGTAGCGAGTTGGCGTATACCATCGGCCTCACGTTCGGATGAGGCTAGAACAGAGACAATTATTGATTAAATGTTCGTTGGGAAGCCTTAGGTTTTTTGTTAGTTACTCTTAAACTATTGAAGTTAGATGAAAAATGCATAGGATCTTATTTGTAGCTAATAATTAGAGCTACAACTTTTATTTTTAACATTTTTCGCTAGCGTCAATAAATCGAAATTGGATCAAGAATATACATACCACTCCTTCGTAGGATGTGAAATGTGGCTCCATATCCTTTCCATTGAGTGTGATGAAGGCACCCTGGTTACCCATCGTATCACTAATATCACAAAAAATCAGTATCAAAATAAAAATCTAATTAATCATCGTAAATAATAATAAAACATAAACACTGGAATTAAATGAATCTTTTATCTTATGAATCTTACCAGTAATTCGGAGCCGAGAAGACGGTGATGCACTTGCCGTCGTGGTCGACTTCGTAGCCCTCGTTCTTCACCTCGTGGCTCCTCACGATGTAGTCTAGATTATTCATTTTCAGGAAGTTGTGGGTCACGTCGGGTCCAAACTGGACCCCGACGCCCCGTTTGCTTGGGGCCCTGCCCGGCTGCGGCTGGGGGTCCGACCATAATAATTCGCACATTAGACCTTCCTCCGGCGGTTGCCTATTCCTGTCTATCTCGCGGATCTCCTGCAAGGTGACATCATCCCTTGAGAATAGGCCCCCGTGCATCACCTGCCAAAAAGCAAATTCAATTACAGTAATATATGAAATAAATAGAACGAAGGGCGTTTTCAATATTTTTTTAATATTGTTCAATTTTCTTGTGACTGTATAAAATTGGTGATCTAATAATTGTTAATTAGATTGGGTTAGGAGACTTACGAGAACTCTATTGTTAAGGCAGTGAGCTAACGGCAGCCAGTTGTACACTTCCGTGAATAGTTCGGCCATCTGAGCCGAGTATTTCGCTTTCACCTCTCCGTCGAAGCCATACATTTGATTCATTGTCGCTGACTCATGGTTCCCTATTTAAAAAAAACATTTCAACATTATTTATTTACATTTAATGTAGAATTCATATAATAATAATAATAATAATTATAATAGGAAAGTAGAATAACTGACTTACCTCTGGACATAAAAAATTGATTCGGAAACAGCAGCTTAAACCCGAACAGCGTGAATATACATTCCACGGAGAAAGAACCTCTATCTACAAAATCCCCATTGAATAACTGTACTAATTTGTTAAGAAACGTTAATTAAAGATTGCTTTCGGTCCTCCGATTCCGAATCAAGACATCCTATTCCATTTCTTGCCCCAACCATCACCAAACTCATTGAACCTCAAAAATCTTCCTAATTTTCAATAAAAAGGATACGTATGGATTGGTCGGTGACGGCAGCCCATTTAGCTTGAATATATTCAACAGATCATAAAACTGCCCATGAATATCGCCGCAAATAGTAAACTTGCTATCTTCCGGAATCGTGATATCGACTAAGCTAGGCTGTGCCATGAACCACGTCTTCACGTCCAAGAGTATCTGGTACGCATACTTCCGATGCAATTTATTCTGCTTTTTGTACCACTCGAGGAGGTCCAGCATGAACTCCAGCGTCACCTTGCCGTCCTCGAGCTGCGGCCCTGTGTACTCATCTTCAATAGCTAAAAAAATGATCCAAGACAAATAAATTAGTGAACAAATCTGATAATTAACAAAACAAAATTCCAAATTAAAGAAATTTGAAATTTTGCCTTACCCATAGCTTCTAGGTTTATCATGTCCGCGATATTCTTCTTGTTTTCCTCAACGCTGATCGCTTTTTTAAAGGCAAGCATTTTCAGCATTTTACAACACTCCGTGTATTTGACCATGGCGTCTTTGTCGTTCGGCCTGGCAGTCGTCACGGTCTTGTAGTCCTTCAAAGCCAGTTTAAACTTGCCAAGGGACATGTGGGCGGCGGCTCTTCGATAGTAGCCCTTCACGTAATTCTTGTCTAACTCGATCGCTTTCGAGGCGTCCGTCAACGCGTACCCGAAACATTCTGTTTTCAGGTAGGCGAAACTCCTGTTGCCATAGTAGACAGCTACTGTTGGGTTCAACTCGATCGCTTTCGTATATAATTCTATCGCCTTCATATAGTCCTGATCTGTAAGGGTAATTAATATATTGCATTTTATATTTGTGTGTGAATGTAGAAGACTTCTGATTGCAGAAATTAGTACATTAGAATTTTNTAATAGCAATACTTTACTACTAAATAAATATCGAGCTCAAGCTCCCTGGGAGGTTAAAACGGTTAAGTCGGGGCTCAATTGAGGTTAGCACGGTGCACGTGACGAAAGCCCATTAAACCCGACACCCGATTTCCTTAATTCTGATTATTTACATTTCTGGTACTCACTTTTGAAATAGTCATTCGCCTCCTCTTTGAATTTCTCCGCGGCGGCCGCATCCTCCGGCGATACGACACCAGTTATCTCCGCGTTCTCGCTCATCGCTTCGATTACGTTACGCTCGCACCGATCCGGATCCTCCGACTATCGCGCGCGTTCGTACGCGTTCGGGACCTTACCGTTCGATCAGTTGACACGCCCGGCGGCCAACAACGCGCAACGCATCAAACATACATTCAGCGAAATCCGGACACGGGCAATTGTTACGTTTCGTACGCGATTCACGACGGGTCCACGGAGTTGCACGGAGTTTATGTAACGAACGGGTTAACCACCAACACTGACCAACATCACGGTCGTATATACAGGTCCGGAAACTTTGATGGTGGGGGTAGCGCCACTAATGAAACCCGGGTACGCTTCGAAAATCGACCACCAGATTACGCACTATTGAAAACGGCCGCGAGTCACGTGGTATATGGACGGAGCGCGGAAATTCAAATCTTGCCTTAAACAATTATTGTTGTTCAATGTTCATACTTTTAATTTAACATTGTAATGAGGAATCCACAAAGTTTAATTTTTATAAATAACTTTTTTGTAAAAGGATAATAAATGTGTTTGCAACAGAAAAGCGGGGTCATACTGTATGTATATAAACAAAATATGAAAAATCATACTTTTTCTAGCATATTTCTAGAAGAGAAGTGTAATATATTTATAACGTGCTAGGCTTGGTAGAAGATATAGAATCTCTATGGTCATAGCACGGACTTTCAACGAACACTTCATAGGTTAGGTGTTTATTCCAATGTTTGTTTATTTTGCTGCGTGTCCTGTTGATCCACGGACGTTTTCATCGCAGCGCCACCCACTCAATGGACCGACTATACTCCGAAAATAATGTCATTGCCTTTGCCTTTTCACAAAGTAACGCTATCTTTTTCTATCACTACGGTGAATCACAAACCTCCACTGTCATTCTGTGTTCCTACTATCGAGTCGAACTATCAAACGGGATGACAGAATCGATGCAAGTGGCACTAAAAATCTCTGTCCTTGTCGCATGCTGCAGTGACGTGAAATACACAGAAAAAGGAACAGCCGGTATCTAGCTAGCATGTCACTAATGCAAAGTGCAGCTAATTCATTTAACATTACTGATGAGATCGTCTCTTCTAACACTGCTTTCGAATAAAATAAGAAACATAAAGTCCAACTTGTTTACAATAGTTACATTGAAAAAAACATAGTACGTTTGTTAAAACGCATTTAGATACTGTCGACACGCGATTCGAGGTTTAAGAGGAAATTATGAATATGCAAAAGGAGCATCGACATTTTATATTAACGATGCGCTTAATTATTCACGAGCTTGAACATTGGATGTTAAATGCTTTAGAAAATATTTGTAAAACCTACTTGTTTTCCTATTTGAGAGTTCGCATTTATTGACGCTGATTTATATAAAGTAACAAAAAATACATATCAAATTGCAGAATCGTTTAAATGCATGCATGATAAAAAATCGTAGTCCGAAAAGAGCGATTACAGTTTGCGAGCGCGAGCTGTCCCGTTAGTATCCGGGTGATTTTAAATTATATTCTTGCAGTGGTGGTGACCTCCCGTGGTAGGCGAAATATCCGCAGTTGAACCCGGCGTAGTTTCGCGTTCGCCGCTAATTACAATGAACAAATGATTATATCAAGGATATTCTAAATTGACTCGATATCGGGACCTGTTCACGGTGTTTCTGCTCGCCGTACGAAAAGTGTAAAGTTACCCCGATGCTTCTGCGTGCTGGTCCGTCGCGTGACGTCGTATTGTCTTTTAATAGTCAGCCCCTGTGACCGGTTTTTCCGTCGTTAACGAGGCACCGTTGTACATACGTCGAGACGCGCCCTCGTCCGACCTTGAAACCTATAATCGTTCTTAGCGTTCGATGTTCGAAACATCGTCTGGAATAACGTTGATCGTGCTGCACAGGTTCGAGTCGTATTTGTTTTCCTCGGCGGCTCGTTAACGCGGAGCAACAGTGAAATGGCGAAAAAGACGTACGATCTATTGTTCAAGTTACTGCTGATCGGCGACTCTGGGGTCGGCAAGACTTGTATATTGTTTAGATTCTCGGACGATGCCTTCTCAACGACGTTCATTTCTACGATAGGTAAGAAATACACGGCCAACGATAAATACCGAATTTCGTGAACCGAGCTACCTTTCCTCGTTTAAAACATTTTTTTCGATGTACAATAGGTTATGCTGTTTAAACAAAATTATAATTATCGTAAATTAAAATCAAGTAATTTGCAATTGATGAATAAATAATTGAATATCGGAGTTTTATCGTTCGATACATTTCGTGCGGTAGTTGTCTCGTGCAATTTTTTGTCCGTTGAACCATTGTTATGAGAGTCGAATGTTTTATGTAAATAGAACATACGAGATCCTTTTACACAAGCGACCTTTTTTTTTCTTTTTGTCTCTTAGGCATCGATTTTAAAATCAAGACAGTGGAATTAAGAGGAAAGAAAATCAAGTTGCAGATATGGTAAGTTATGAACGTATTGAATTTATCTAAACAGTCTTTAATCTGTACGTTTACAGGGATACAGCTGGTCAAGAAAGATTTCATACTATCACTACTTCGTATTACAGAGGTGCAATGGGTATTATGCTTGTTTACGACATTACTAATGAAAAGACGTTTGAAAATATAGTCAAGTGGTTAAGAAACATTGATGAAGTAAGTGTAATTGTGTTTGTGTCTGTGAAACTCCTTGAACCACCATGAAAAGAAGTTGTTTAATTCCTTGTTGATCAAATCTAGCATGCGAATGAAGATGTGGAAAAGATGATACTGGGGAACAAAAGTGATATGGAAGATAAGCGCGTCGTTAGCACGGAAAGAGGAGAAGCGGTAAAGTAGAAACAATTTTAATTACAGAACTTCCATTAATATTTGGTTCTTCAAAAAACTTTGTTTTCTTTGATGCACCATTAAAAAGTTTTGAGAAGTGTTCAAATATTAATGGTATATTAAATCCCTGAATGTAAAGTAATAAATGACATTATTCGATTGCAGATAGCGAGAGAGCATGGAATCAGATTTATGGAGACATCGGCGAAAGCAAACATTAATATCGATCGTGCGTTTAGTGAATTAGCTGAAGCAATACTGGAGAAGACTCACGGGAAAGAACCACAAGATGCTCCTGATAGAGTGACAGTCGATCGGAGGGTAGAAAGAAGTTCTAATCGGTGCTGCTAATTTTATGTTATTTATTTTAACGGCGCATAATATTACTATATATCAGCTCGTGCCACTCAAAATAGATTTGTGGATAGATTTAGAGCATAATTTAAAGCATAATAGTATAATTAAACTCTTCACAACACTGCCTAATCAAATCCGATGAAACTTACTCGATGACACTTCTGACGGACAGAGGGGTACACGAATTCGAAACTATGGAGAAATACCTTCAATTAGAAAGTGAAGTTTCTTAATTATACCTGGGTTTTAAAGGGTGGGTTATAAATGCTGTTTGTCACATACATATATGACTGTACTTATAAATGTGTCTATTGCATGTATACAAGCATTAAAGCTCCGTCGCAGATTTTATAATGAACACAGGAAATCGATAATATATGTGCTGTCGATGGAGCTTCGTTTTCCATGTGAAACTCGATGCGTTGTTACACGAACAAAGTCAACTAGGTACAATTTGTTTGTTACGAGGCTGCAATTTGTTACCATATTGAAAAGAGTGAGAGTGAATGTGGGCTTTTAATCGTAAAGATAAAAAAACAAACTATGTGAACATTGAACGCTTTTTCATACGAACATTGCACTATTATATGCTTATTTACCTCTTAAGTTAAAAAGTTAAAAGCTTAAAATCGAGAGCTTTTATCCTATTTATGTAAGACTAATTTACTACAAATATAAACATTCACGATTTCGAACCAACTGTTTTCTTTATTTTCCTTTACAGCGAATACAAATTATAATAATGTACATTCAATAAAAAGTGGCGCGTTTAACCTTTATCGTAATAGACACACATATATCATCTTTGTTTTTGCAGTGCTTAATACGCGGGAGAATAGCATAAAAATGTTTTACATTCAGAACAGAAGTGAAGAGAAATCTGTAGAATAGAATAGAGAAATGATATCAAATCGAAGTATTTGATTTATTTGTCAAACATAATCGAGTAACGTAGCTTCTGGCTTCTAAACACATACAACGAATAAATATATGTATATATTAGTAGGATAATTTGAAGTTAGAATAGTATTTTAATATATAACACGATACTACGGTACATACATACATTAATGTACTGAAAAGCAGTTCAGACATAATTAAATTCATATTGCTTAAGATCTTCTAATAGAATAGAAAAATATTTTTTTATCAAACAAATTTTTTTTTAGAGCGAACTCAATGGAGGTAATACTTCTTTTTATAGAAAATATGAAATGAACAAATATAAATAGAAGTGTATAAGTATTATGCGCTTATATTCCTTACAATCTTATTTATGTTTTACAGTAACAAGTGTCTTGCTTCCCTTAGCAAGCATAGGAATAGTCTGACTTAGAAGACTAGAAGTCTAATTTTAAAACAATATATTTTCAATACTTTTCGTGATGCTAACAAGTTGTGTAAGAGCTATCATTTTATAGAAGCTAATGCTCCTCGGCTAAAACCTTTATGTTCCTCATTGCTTTCCTGAGTTCAACTCTCTATGTACAGGACAGAGAGAGTCGAAACAAGAATGACGGTAAGTAAAAGCGTTTTTGAATTCAAGATTAAACCAGCGACGAGGAGAATGTTTTACGAAGCTCAATCTCGTGAAGCGCCAATTATTGTTAAGATGTAAAGGAATATGTTGATAATGTCTAAGTAAAGGGTCAGCGCTGCGAAAATATATTCCTCCGGAGAAATCGAGAACTTATGACTACCACCCATCATCATTTGAGTATCAAAGATCAAGTAAACGGAGAAAAGTAGAGCTCCGAGCGATGCATATACTAAGGTGATAATCTTCCCCTTCCATATCATTGCGATTAGTCCGAAAATCATGAAAACTATCAGTGCAACGAACAGAATACTGTTGAGAGCAGTGAAATCGAATTTCGTTTGGAATGCGAACAATGTCAGTGCGAGACAAACGGCTGCAGTAATTCCGACTGCTAACATCACCTGTAAAAGTGCAACTTGGTTAGTACAACGTTGGTCAATCAGGTTTATACAATCTCTCCTATTAATATTCGGACTAGAAATGACGGGAGTCAATGTATAACAGTAAAAATTTATATAAATTTCTAATGCGTTACCTCTTCAGAGCTGTAGGTAGAAGCAGCGGTAGCTAACAAGAAACTTTCCGCTATTGTGAACAGGAACAGGAATATAAAATTCAAAGGGGCTTTTCGTCTGACACTGGTACAACAAGCCATACATATGATCATGACGATAGTTGCTATAAAAGATATCCAGAATAGTTCTGGATGTGCCATCACAAATTTATGCGTAGGATGATGATAAAGGAATAAGGCGATCATCCCTAATGTGATTGAAAGCTGACACATCAGGATACTGTAAACCTTCCTAGAAAGAGAAATTATAATCAAATACATGATGAATACGAACTTGTATGAACGAAAAGAAAGTGTGATCGTGATACAAACCTGATGAATCCATTTCTAATGGTTTTCTCCGAGAAATCAAATCCTTTGATATCGGATCCCATTGGATCTTCGGCATAATTTGACCCATACATGCCCGGTTGTGGTTCTGCCCCGAAGGGTGGGCTCTGTCCGTAAGGTGGTGGTCCCGGAGGTATGAAACCAGGAGCTATAAAAAAAAATGTCCAATCTCCAATTCGACTGTAATAATAAATCCCTCGGCACCGTCAGGCAAGCATCGATTATACTTAAACTCGCCTTCGGGACGCTACTGCGTCCCCCGATTTGAAAATGAATAACACTAAACGGACCTGGTGGTTGATTTGCTCCGTAAGGAGGCGGATAACCAGGATTGTATCCTTCTTGAGGTGGATATCCAGGATTTTGCTGAGGATACCCTGCACAATCAAATTACAAACACGTAAGATAATACGATACAATAGAATTTCCATTCTAAGTTAAGCATCACTCCTCATATCATTTTGTGCTCTATTAACAGCCACTAAATGTTAGTGCTTCATTTTATTCAAATACTTTTTTTTATTTCTGAGCAGATAAAAACATTTGCTGCATCAATTCAAGTATCAAAAAAAGCTCTTGCTAATTGACCATTGGTTACGATCGCAAGGATAGAGCAAGAACTTCTCCGAATACCTGATTTGAGCTAATAATCTTATGGCTGATAAACATTTTTATCGATGACTGAGCGATGATCGCCACTTGAAACAAGCATCGGGGTGCTCGCTGTTAAATACACTTGCATATCAAGGGTAATGTAATAGTAATGAATGTATATAACTTAGGAAAAATATGAGAACCTTGTTGCCCTGGATAAAATCCTGCACCTGGTGTCTGCCAAGTTGTCATCTTATCGTTTTTGTTTTAACTGAAAAAGAACCTATTATTACCATAAGAATTACGGTAATGGAAACATCAATGGGACCAGCATACGAATACATGAATGTATACTGAATACATACATGAAGTTACTGAATACATACTACTGAATACATACATGAAGTTACTGAAAAAACTCACTTCCTGACATGCTCCAAATCATTTTATCACTTATCAGTTAAGACCATCACTACACCAAGACTATATGTAAGTTTTTGTATTTACATTCTTAATAGAACGAAGCACACACAGAAACTGTAATAATTTCTCCACGTAATTAACAAAACATGCCCAAAATGGTTATTGAAAGAACTCATTGAACAAAACAATAATGAAATTGCATCATGTTATGATTACACTTTGACACGTGAAAATAACATTTTCGTAGAATTCATATTAAGAGAAAATGATAATATCAAAATGATTCAGTGTTAAACGAAAACTAGAAGTGAAGAATCTTATCTCAACCTGATTGATTAGTAAAGAATATAAGAAAGGTGTGTCTGAAATACTTTTAGCTAACACATAACGTGCTCATATTTATAGACAATTTTTCAGAATGCAATTTAATCAGTTCTGTTTATTGACAAACCAACTCTCACAGGGATTCTAATCACGTATTCAGACGCTGTAAATATGAACACTAACTCATTAATTTCTTTCCAAGGTATGTCATTATCAGCTGAAAAGGGCATGAAAATACCAGTTAATAATTAAATTTACGTCAACATGCGTAATATTTAGATCACATTGGTATTATCGTTCAATGTCGTTAAAAAGATGATTTCTTGTTAAACATAATAGTTGCATAAAATGTATTCCGGTAAACTATGGATATAGAAGAAAAAAATGAATTGATAGCGTTATGTAAGTCAAGGAACATCACGTACTCGAAAATTTATAATATTCACTGTTTTTTTACTTCGGTGTAAATCCGATCGATTAAACAATTCGTATTTCACCCGGCAAAGTGGCTTACGACGAAAATTGCGAAATAGATGATACGTAGAAGGCGACGAGAATATATTTACTTAAATATTCTTCCGTATTAGAGACTGACGTAATGTAACGTTCGAGTCTTCTTGAACTTGTATGTATTAGAAAACGTTTTAGCAACGACGGTATTAAAACTGTTTTCAGATATACTGAATGTTAATCGGAGAAATAGGAATAATAATAGTAAACGTCAATTGGATGCGTCATGCGCACTTTCTGGAAATTGTTACAATCGATAATGACATTCGTGCGCCGAGTAGAATTTATTTACCTTTTATTCCCAGGAAATGTGCAATGTTCTCCGAACGTAGAACCGATCGCAGCTGCTTGGAATGGTGATTAACTCAAGACGAGGAGTAAATGGCTGACTAATTAACCACTATCACTTACAGCGTAGAATTCATACGCGTAGATGTGTTTGTAACGTTGTAACGCTACAAAAGAAATGACACTCCCCACTTATAAACCTTCAACAGTTCGACCAGATCTGATGCGAAGTAACTCATATGAAGTAGGCTGAACTTGGAAAGCTGAAATACATGTTGCGCTTGCGTTATACGATCGTCTTTTGGTTTGCCGCTAAAGCAGAGATTTCGTTAGCCGCGAGCTGTGAGCTACTGCCTCCAATGACCGAACTTCCAACTCCAAGGCATATGGCGTATCTACTTTTTATCTTCTTGTAAATAAAGGATAACATTAGCATTACACCGATTGCACCCATTCCCACGTTGGAAGTAAATCCATGAGGCGAATGACAACGTCTCGAAATAAACAAATATAAGTTACTTTATCTCGAATAATCTCTTATTTCATTTTTCCTGAAGCCCTGATAAGAGGATAAAGATACATCGACGGTGTTACATATAGCCTGAGAGGTAAGTAGAAACGATCACATGCCACGAGCGCTTCAACAATTACAAATATGTAATTAAATTCAACGATTAGTCATTAATGGGTTTTTCTTTGGAGAACATCAGCGACGGTCAGTCTGTATAATAACTGCAGTGGGTGGAGATCCTTGCGTTTTAACTCCAGAAAGAATTACTTGTTTAACATTCTTTGACAACTGCAAAGATAGGTCTTTTAAGAATGGCCACTGGACGCGCTCTTCATTATGTATTTAAAATACCGGATCGGAAGCAGACGGTAAAATTTTATCGCGAAATCCTTGGGATGAAGGTCAGTACTTTATTCAATTAAATCTACAGTAACTCCTATTGACTCTAAACCACTACAGATCAAACTGACCGTTTTCAAACTTTTTCAAACATTGTAGCATCCTACAAAAAATTCAGTTGTTTGGTTTAATATGAAAAATGTTATTCGACTTCGAAATTTGTTTGAATATTAACCGGAGTCACTGTATATTTCACGGAACTATTCTTTTGTTACAGGTATTACGACACGAGGAATTTTCCGAAGGATGCGAGGCGGCTTGCAACGGGTTTGTCTAATACATAAGCTATTTGCGAATTGTTATAATTTTCTTGTCTTTTTAACAGGCCATACGCGAACAGATGGAGCAAGACTATGATAGGATATGGACCAGAGGATAGTCACTTCGTGGTCGAGTTAACTTACAACTATGGCATTAAGGAATATAAGCTAGGAAATGATTTCTGTGGCATAACGATCAAATCTAAAGAGGCGCTTGAAAGAGCACGTTCGCAAGGATGGCCAGTGAAGGAAGAAAGGGGAAAATTTGTTTTACAAGCACCTGGTGGTTACAAATACTATCTCATTGACGAACCACAACCTCTAGATAAAGGTATTAAGAATGAACGAATTTTTATTTTCTCTAATTTTCATGTTCATTTAGATAAAAAAAATCTATTTTTTAATAGACCCTGTAGAGAAAGTATCTTTATCCAGCTCGAATCTTGAGAAAACTATTGTTTATTGGAAGGACATATTGGGTTTGAAAATATTTGATCAAACTGAGAAAACTGTACTTATGGGATATAGTGCAGATCAGGCGAAGGTCGAATTCATAAGTATTGGTAAGCATTTTGCAATATGATGCAATCACGATGAAGAAGACATTTATTATACTGGTTTGTTTGATTAGGTGTTGAAGTTGTTCATGCTACGGCTTACGGACGTATCGCATTTTCTGTTCCTCATGCACAGCAGCCAGAAATTCAAAAGAGGATTAAAGACAGTGGGAATACTATATTAACTGACTTGATCACTCTAGATACTCCAGGGAAGGCTTCTGTGAGAGTCATTATTCTCGCTGATCCAGTAAGTATATTTTAAATATTTTATCCTCAAATTTAAAAAATAAATGTGATGTATTATTAATAACTGTGATACGAATGCAACTTCTTAGGATGGTCATGAGATTTGTTTTGTCGACGATGAAGGATTCAGACAATTGTCAGTTCCAGACTATCCAAGTGAGAAGATCTTAGACAGATACATTGCGAAAGAAAAGTAAACCGAATCCATGATACAAGAACTGATTTATCAATCTCAGTATTTTCACGAAAGGAGGCCGTGTCGATGGTTATTCATCCTTTTAGACAAAGAATATTTTTTGGTAATGGTTCCCAGTACATGTGTAAGAGATCAATTTATATCAGTTTATATGAATCTTGACGTTTGTTAACATTTTATTATTGAGTCTTAATTTTTATGCGTACTTACTTATAATTTGATACTTATAAAATATATGTATTTCGGTGGAAGTTGTTATTTGGACCAAATAAAAGCTTGTTGAGAGAATGTTATTGCTATCATTAGAAATTCCCGTATCTCTATAAGGTCAGCAGCAATGACCTTTCGTTATACAGTGTGATTTCAAGGAAAACCAAACAGATAACATTGCAAGATGTAATGCACTTACGAGGAAAAAAGTTTGATAAACGAGAGTGTAAACTGTACGCATTTGTCAATCAAGCATTTTAGTAAGATCTGTGGTATGTTACAGTAGTGTACGTGACGTCTGGAAATAATGAGATTTAAAGCGTACGCTTTCATATTCGTTTGCGTGATCCTCGTACTCGGCAAGTACTTCAGTTTTACAGTTTTATTTTTTTAATATTTAATTATTCGTGTCCTACTTAATCTTCTAATTAGATGGGATCGAAGCAACAAAGTTTAGTCTCGGTACCGGATCATCGCGCGGATCATCGCGCGGAGGGTCGTACGGATCGTCGCGCGGATCATCGCGCGGAGGGTCGTACGCATCGTCGCGCGGATCATCACACGGGCTCTCCCATGGAACATCGTTTGGTAGGACTCCACAAAGAACATCGCATAGCGGAAGAACGCATGTGAGTCCTACCAGTGGATCACGTGCAACTCCTCATGGAGGAACATCGCCTACAACTACAGGTCAAAGCTGACCCGCACAGTCTAATATGTATGGTAATTACAAATATAAATGTTCTCAAATTTGACGTATTTCAAAATTCACAGGATCACAGAATACAGCTCATCATGTTAATACTCAATTTTTACATGGAGAAGGCGGAGGTGCTACGAGGCCAGGTAAATATTGCAGTATAAAGCCTCAGGTAAAAATATAGAGATTAAAGAATACATTTTTAAATAAGCTCAAACGATGCCTTCTCAACCACCCTACCCTACGAATTTACATCCTGTTATGCCTGGACACGTCCCTCCAGTCGGCAAACCAGTTGTGACCGAGAGCAGACAGACTTCACCGCTTCATCCATCTGCACCGTCTCAAGATCATATTATGAAATCTACTGCAGGGGTAACTCAAAATCAAGGTATAAAATGCAAGATGATCTTAGTTACTCTGTTACCAAAGTCTACGCAGATTTGCAGACCAACTCATGTTGCAGGTCATTCATCAACAGGACCAGCAAATCCTCCTTGGAGCAATCCTTACTTGAATAATAACAAACCAGCTGCACCAGTCGATACACATCCTGCATGGAAGCCTAATCCAGTTCCTAATCAGGGAACTCCTTCGGTACCTTCCGGTTCTCCATGGAATAATCCTCGGCCAGGAGATAATAAGCCGTTCATGCCGAATTCCCAACCAAGTGTACCGGGTTCTCAACCGCCGCCTGTTGGATTCAGAGATCATGTCTATCCACAAACGCACCCAACCTCTGCTGGGACCCAATTCAGTCCACCAAGAAGTGGAAATCCTCCGTATCCTATACACCCCATGCCTATGCCAACAAGTCCCCATTTAAGTTCTTCGGCTAGTGGTCATCCTCCATATCCGACTCATCCAATGCCTTCAGGTAGTCCTTGGTCAAATCCGTCGATGTCTCCTCCATTGCATCAGACGAACTCGATGCCTCTAGGCAATCCTTATTCCATGCATCCTCATGCTGGTGCTTACGGTGCTCCTGCAGGTGTTCCAAACGGACCAATGCATTATGGACAGACTTACCATCCACAGCAAATGGCACAACCCGCGGTGCAACCGTTCATACCCGGGCAGACAATTTTGATGGTACCCGGGCAGCAAAGTTCCGGTCCAGGTTTTGGCCAATTGGTTAAAGAAGCGCTTGTCTTCTCAACCATCAACGCGGGAGTAAACAGGCTGATAAATCCTCACACTCGTTACGTTGAAACCAGACCCGCTGAAACTGCTCCCTCGACGACGACTCATATTACTTACAACAATCATTACATTAACACCGCACCTGGCGCAGATGGCAATACGAATCCCACAAGTGTTCCACAAGGAAATGCTGGATCAATTGCTCCGTATATACCGCCTGCTAGCAGTAATCCAACCGGAGGATTTACTCCAAATGTGGGAAATAGCAATGTTCCTTCTGGAAATACGAATTCATATATCCCAAGCATTCCTGCCAGTGTAGTGTCAAATACATCTCCAGCTGTTAGTGGAACCACAACAACTGGATCCCAAAATTTAAATAATAATCCAACGAATTCTGCTGTTCCTCAAAGTAATCTCTCTGACAGCACCGTTCATCCCGAGGTGTATGTACCTACCTATAGAATTTCCGACGACGAACTTTATAAAATAACGGAAGAATTGTTCGCGAAAAATCCGCACAATCTGTCTAAGTACATCAAACTGAATCTACAGGCCAAGGCTGCGTCTACAAACATAACGGATCAAGCTAAAGAACCGTACGTATTAAACTCTGTTCTCCCTCTTTATATTCTAATTTTCAAGTTTGGAACATTACTACTCAGCAACAAATTATCGTACTACGATAATTGTTCTTTTATACTTTAAACATCTCATTCGTTTGCCGTTTACAGATTGTTCGAGGTGGACCCAGAACTGTTCGAGTATCCGACGATTTATGTAACGCGGTCTCTTTATGACACTTATGAGCACGACTTCCGGAAGAAATTGAATCGTACACTCGAGACAAGAAAACAGGAGAATCTGTTGATTGATACCGTCCTGGAGACAAGTGAGATGTCATCGGCTATGCGATGGCTAGCCGATAAAGGATTTATAGACCCGGATGATTTTGAAAAGAAGGACGTACTTCGTCGAATTTGGTTCACTATATTTAGCGGAAGCACCTGCGGATTCGAACGCGTGTTCGCGGCTGAGAATTACGGCACGGCTGTAATCGGTGTCCAAGATTGGATTTACTTCGCGAGTCAGGAGTCTTTGAAACGAATGAATTACATGGGATACGTGGACAAACTGGACTTGGGCAATGTAAGTAAAAAATCCTGAAATTGTCGATGATCCGATCATCGTGTTCTCGCATACTTCTATTAATTCCATTATTAAACATATGTTGCCTTCAGACCGCCTCGCTACTGAAATTGAACTTCGAAATGGATGGAATCGTTCGACCGAACGCAACGATATTCATCGGCACGCTTCCTGAGCTGGAAATGTCCTTGTATACTATCTGCTTCCACGCAAGGCCGAACAACGTTTGCCCGGTTTCTCTTGGTGGTACCAAATTCACCATTTACACGCATTCGTTTACTTACTTCGGGAAAGAAGTTATAGACCTCGGGCTTCCAATGTTCTAACATATTTCAAATGATTTGTAGTAATTTCTCTTAGAACTTTATATTATGTATCATATTGTTATATATCGGGTTGAATACAGTTATTATGTTATAATCATGTAATGGTATATCTTCTTAAAATAATTGATGGATTAAACGATTCCACATTTTCTTTCGGATCCTCCTTTTCTATTTTTTATATCCTCTTGAACGGTTCTTCAAATTTGTGAAATTCAACTTTTCCTAAATGGGAAAGAAATGAATCAATTGCAATTAAAGAGAGGAATGATAAAAATAAACTTCAGTTTTAAAAATATTATACAATCACATACTATCATACACTAAAAATAGACTAAATATCCTCGAGGGCCAACGTCCTTGTTTCAAAAAAATTCAGTGACCTTACCGTGTAGTTTCCTTGTAACCAGATCATTCTATCGTATGCCGTGAACGCATCGGAGATCGACTCGAGAGGAGAAAGCTTAACGACGTAAAACGTACAGACACGAGACTGCAATTCCAGACTGGTTTCATGCGCGCCGATCCACGGGAAGTCTTTCAGTAACGAGTTTAACATCGAGCAGTGCGCATCGATCCGTTCTACTGAGTGATCTTTGGACGCGACATCGATTTAGTTTCACGTTGGCACAACGAAATAAAAGCCAGGAAACATGAACGCCAAGTTGATCGCGATCTGCACGATAATCGTTCTAATTGTTTACGGTAAGCAAATTCTTTTCTTCTGTGCAAACTGATCGACTAGTTTTACACGGTGAAGGAAATAGCTTCCTTGCACGGTTTGTGTATGTGGCAGTGACATCACTGAGTTTATCCTCGTAACGTTAGAGAATGTTTCAAGGATTTCTTTTAGGAACTGACATTGATAAATTATCAATACAGTAGCTACTCATATTTTCAGACGATACGCTCTTTTACCTGAGTTTATATTCTCTTCCCTAAAGTTGATCGACACTTTCAATAGTCAGTGCATACAGAGTAGAGAATTTTATTTAAGTGAAAGTTTGTCTAAAAAAAATTTGTGATGCATGCCAACGTCTAGCATTCAAGGTAGCCGAGAATCCAGATTTCTCAATTTTACGTTTCGAGCTTAAGAGGATTACGGATCTTTGAATTACCGTATTAACAGTTAACGATTCTGTAAGTCTCAATGGACAATTGAAGTATTGTTTGAGTAAGAACCTCTTCCAATTAAATAATTATAATTCTTAATTAATAGAAGCTAATTGGTATTCCATTGGATCAGAGATTTAATCATTTATTCTCGGAGGCTGAAAATACAAAATTTAGAAGAGCGACGCTTGTACGTCGGAGGACGTAACGATCCGTTACGTGTGATCTGTTTCATAGTTTAATCGATCGTAAAATTGCACGGTAGGACTGCAACCAAACAGAACGTAACAAGATCGTAACAAGATCACCGAGTATAAATTGCTCTCACTCTGCGTTGCTACACCAACGCATGCGAGCACGTATTTATTCACTTGCTCGCATTTGATAGGATTGAAAGGAAGTCGCAGAAAAACCGAGCTTCTTGTAGAAAGTCAGTATCGTGTCCAATACTGAGAATGAGTCACTTCTATGAATTCTAAACAGTTCCGCATAACGTGGCTAGCGTTTTGGCTAATTATGGTCACGATAGATTCCACGAAGTTTGTTTGGAATTACGTGTTTCTACTGCTATAGCAAAGTAAATAATGCTAGGGCTTTGAAGGAAGACTATCTCTCTTGATAAACGAGGGGAATTTATTCAATGATTATTTTGATAAAAACAATTACAGCGCAATCATTCATAGATTATGGATAGATGAATGGATATGTATGGATTGATTTCATGCATATAGCATCAGCGCGTTAACGATATACCATTATTTTATTTAGCAAATTGTTAAATTGTTGGGGCATAATCTAGAGGGACTCAATAAGGCGTAGGTGGAATATTATTAATCGAGTCACACGAACCAGCATGTAGCACTTATAATCAAGGAAATTGAAATATTATCTCTCTTAAATTCTTTTGATTCGATACATTACATTCAATCGAGCAATGAAGGAATAAAGTAATGAAAAATAATGGAGTGTAAATCAGCGAAACGTTACCGTGACTGTGTTTTCGAAATATTTTTATAATTTGCAAACTTCCGTCGTATCATCATTTGCAATCAGGATTAATCAGTGAGACACACGTAATCTTTGCGTGAAAATCTTATTCAGTGATTTCATTCTTTTTACGCTTCGTCAATCTCGTTGGCTGGTAATCCGTTCGCGCATAGTCTACAATTCAATTAGTTGAACGCCTATTCTAAGAATCCTACGTCGCAGGTTTCTCTTATATTTTATTAACTTTGTCTGAACAGTTGATACCAGCAATGGGAAGAGAGGAAGAAGCGGAGGTTCATCGGGATTGTATTCGTCCCGCTCGAGAGGCAGTAGTTCGAGTTCAAATTTCAAGAAAACAGGTAGTTCTTAATTCCATTAGAATTCGTTACTCCCTGCGATCAGAACTATTTATTTCATCTACGCAACCAAGCATATTCCTACTTAATTAAAATTTGAACTATTATTCTTCAGGACATACAGGAGGTTCACAGCCGGGTAAGATAGGATGGAATGTGCCAGAGAAGAAGCCTACTGCAACTAACGCAGGACCGAAACCGTCCGCTCCTGTTAACGAACACGCGGCTAAATCCAGCGCGTCGAACGTTCAATCTGGATACAATCCTTCAGGTATACTAAACACTTTCCATAATAATAACAATAGGAATTACTATAGAAGAAAAATAATTTCTAGGTGGATATCCTCGTCAGCAAGCTAATAATCCGTATCAGAGTTCCAACCCTTCGCCTGGTCAAGGCTATAATCCTTCACCGGGACATCCTTACGGCGCTCCACCACCGTATAGTCCACCGGGTAGTTACAATCCGGGAGTGGGAGGACACGCTCCTTATGGAGCACCGCCAGCTTACGGAGCTCCGCCAGTTCACGGAGCTCCGCCAGCGTATGGAGCACCGAGCTTCGGGCAACCATCGTACGGACACTCTTATAGCCCCTCCATGGGACAGATGCCACAGCAAACTGTTTTATTGCAACAATCGAAGCCTGGCATTGGACAACTAGCGAAAGAAGCGTTCGTTTTCGCTGGCGTGAGCGCCGGAGTAAATGCGGCTGTGAACAGATTGATACCGGGAGGAATTTATGGCACTAGAGGCACCGGCGGCGGCGGCAGCGCCAGCGCAGTTCCTTCTCACACCGAAATTACATATAATAATTACTACAATAATGGAACTGCTGTTGTACCTGCTCCAAACACCGAGCAGGCTGCAGCGGCCTCAGCTGCCCAACCTGCTCCGGCGGTCCCGGCGGCCCCGGCGGCTGCGGCTCCACCAGCAGGTCAGACCGAAACGTCGCAGGCCAACGCTGGTACCAATAGTGCACCACCGAGCAACTCGAACTCTCAAGATCAATCGGGACAGAACAATCCTAATCCATTGGGATTCGTTACCTCAAACGATGATCTCAAAAAGTTGACAGAAAGTTTATACGAGAAGGAAACGAACAGCGCTCTTAAATATATAACGATAAATTTGCAAGGCCAGAAGAAGGATGACAGCACTAATGACGATGCTGCTGAACCGTAAGTAGACGACAAATCTTACTCTATACAGTAAATACCAAAATTGAACCTACACCTAAACTGAATAACTTTTATAAAATCGAACAGAAGGTACTGCTGTGTTTTAGCTGAATACATTTTTAATTCTTTTTAATTTACGGTTTCAGACTGTTAACTGTGAAGGACGAAGCTTATGAGATCCCAACAGTAAAAGCTGTACTTGCGTTGCATGATAATTACGAGCTAGACGTGAAAACGAAAGAAGTCGTTACATCCGAAGAACGTAGAGAGGAATCGGAACTGATCGACAAGATCCTCGAAACCGAAGTGATGAAGTCGACTATGAAATTCTTAGCCAACAAGGGATACATTCCGGACGACGAGTACGAATTTAAAGATTCGCTGAAACGAATTTGGTTCTCTCAGTTCAAACGTATCGATGGAGACGCGTCCAGTTCCGGATTCGAGACTGTGTTCCTGGCTGAGAAATTCGATTCGGATATCATTGGACTGCACAATTGGATCTATTACGCGAAGCAAGAATCCGCGAAGAATCTAAATTATCTCGGCTATATCAAGGATCTCAAGTTGGGCGATGTAAGTTTAATTCTATTTCCAAGTGTGTCCGAATATTAATGGGAGTCAAATTGTTATCTTGTTTCCTTTTACAGAAAGGAGCAGTTCTCAAAATACGTTCATCGCTGAATGACATAGTGCAGCCGGTTTCAACTCTGTTCGTCGGCACGTCGCCAGAATTGGAATTCGCTTTATACACGATGTGTTTCTTTACCCGGCCTAACAACCTCTGCCCAGTTTCTTTAGCAGGGCATGAGTTCTCGATTATCGTCAGCCGAATCAATTACTTTGGAAAAGATATTCTAATCTCGGGATATCCCGACATCTAAATGCGTCGGCAATCGTTAAATTAGATAGAAACATGCATGTAAGATTATATACTTTTTTAAACAGTACAGATAGATTCTTTTAAATATGAAGTTAAATATTATTACATACCGGGACCGTTTTCTTGCGTCGTGTCTCCAAATCTATTAGATCCAATAGAGGTATTATAGATGGACGTCCGTGCGCGCATTGTGTAGGATTCTTCGTCCCGCTTAATAATTTCAAAAGCCATTTGGATTTTCTCAACGTCAGCGGAGCTCCAAATTTGATAGACCCTGAAATACTCTTTAAATTAGATGATAGCGAGTATACGTTATATAAAAACCAATGAGATTGTTACTCTATTATTGTTTGCCTCTGAAATATATATATCCATGACTATTTTTATTTTATTCGTTGTGCATTTTATTCGCGACGGAAAGAGTACACGTACCGTGACAAGCTTCCGATGCAATAGCGTCCTGAATGGTAAGTGGTAAGCTGTTCAACTGAGGGCACTTGTAGCTAGCAATATTTTCTAGTAATTCGTTCAAAAGATTCTGTGTTTTTGACTTCAACTTCAATACGTCGGAATGATACTTGTTCCTTTCTAATAATTCCGGTACTGTGTGTATTATTATACTGTGCTTGCTGCTTGTCATACTGAATTTTATACCGAATTTATTCAACACCGATCGATTGGATAAAAGTAAAGTAGAACTGTGTACAGGTAACTGTATGACAATGGGCTCTTTTAATTTGATGGACAGTAGTTCGTTTTTCAATTGCGATTTGTACTCTAAAGAATTAGTGTTTATAATAAGTGTACTGTGTACACATCGTCTTATTGACACTTTTCTGTGTAAGATTATTAATCATTACCCTGAAGCAGTTGTTCGTATCTTATTCTTTCGTGAATTGCATGTTGGTCCATTAATAAAAGCATCTTCATATCGCTTTTAATGGTCAATCCTACTATCAGTTCCTTATTCATTTGTCCTATTATCTGAGGAGATAAGATTTATAGTAATCCAAGTGTTCCTACTGACCCATTAATATTCTTATAATATTGTATTATCTCACCTACATACTTTTACATATTTCAAATTTTCTTTCTTTAATGTAAATTCACGATACTTCTGAATATATTTACACGGACGTATGTCAATTTCTTGACGGGGTAATAAAGGTGGAACTGGAAGAGGAGAAGTTTAAGAGTCCCGCAATCGTGATTATTCGTTCTCTGATTAAAGCTGCATACTTTCCCATTTCGTTCTTAATTTCATTAGACTTTCATTGTATTCATTCAAGAGATCAGTCATCACCAACTTTTTATTACCACGTAATAGTTTATGCAGATTTCGTGGCAAAAAGTCGAACTGCTTGTAAAACTTAAAACCATTAGTTTTATTATTTAAATTCTTAACAGAAGACCAGTTAGACCAGTTTGAGAGACTTAATAGTGTGTCTTCTTTATTAACATTTTCATCATGTACGATAGGTGCAATCAGTTGAGTCAAGTTTGCGATCGATGATATTTCATTCGTTTTGTATTCTTCATTATGTTCCTTAATGTGATGTGAGTTATGAGTGGGTAAAAATGTGGCATTTTTTATTGAAATTGGTGTAATAAATGGAATTGGATCAACAGTCAATAGTGCGTCACTGCTATTGTGTTCTTTAGCACTGTGACTGACAGACAGTGGTGCAGCGCCTTTGATAAATACTCTCACTATCTTATTTTTAATTCTGTGTAAAAAGTTTTGTATATTACGAAAAATTAAAATTCTCTTTTGATTTTCATCGATCGTGAAAACGTACTCTGCTTCACACATAATAAATAGTAAAATAAAGATTCTTCTCCTCCTCAATGATATCTCTAAATTCTGCTCTTTCCCAATAAACTTCAATGAATTCGTGAAAACAGCTGATATCACTTGTAAAATCAAGGGACAAGAGACTAGTTTATTGTTTAAGAAAATGTACTGAATGGAAGTACTATTAGTTAGTCCAATGTATGCATGGAACTTGATGTCAGATCTGTTCGTAGATTTTATGTACCATATCTTGTGATGCTGCAGTTCTCTGCTGTATAATGTTTTAAAGATAACTGTTGGACTACGAAGCTTCGTGATTGCCATGGTAATGTCCATTGTCTCATTATCTTTGATGGTGAACGAAACCTGCATACATTTTAATTTCAAGTTTGATTATAGTTAAAAATATGTCATTCTTCACGTACTTGCGGATTGGCTATGGCAATGTTTCGAATTAAGAAACACACGGAAAATGTGTCCCATTTCTTTAAACTTAATTCATGGAATCCACAAATGATCACAGACGTACCCTGACAAGGTCTCCTTTCGATTTCAAAAAACTTTGGACTTTGGAATGCTTCGAAAACCTAAAATATAGTGTTTCTGTTTATTTCACAATTTTTACTTATTGACTTAAGATACACATACATTACATTACATATTAACACTTTGACTGCCACGCGAATTTTTAAGGAAATCCCCGTCAGACCACTTGCGAAGGACAACTGTCTTTGTTTACGGTGTATCAGTCACCCGTGAGCCTCATGGCAGTCAAAGTGTTAAATTATAGAAAGAGCCAGTAAGTAGAAATCGTGATGTGACCAGAAACTGGGACATTTACTATATAGGTTTAAAAGAAAATTGTAAAAGGTTCTTATTTAACTACGAAGATTGTGTACCTTCAGGTAAGTCGTGGGAGACTTGTAATGTCTAGAAGTAATCATCAGAGCGTTAGACAATCTACGAATTTTGATTAACGACGTCTTGCTCCTCGGATTTTGTAGTTTTGACGAATCAAAGTGTTTTTTGTTGTATTCAGCCATCAATTTTAATTGCAATCTCGATATTCCTTTCCCATTGTCTATTACTTGAATTTTACGTTCACCCCTGTGAACTCTTATTGCGATCGACGTGGCGCTCGCATTTAAAGAATTCGACACCTTGCGATTGCAAAGTGTCAACTCGTTTAAACAAGAAAAATTGAAAGAACCGAAATTCTAGACGAAATAGAAATAAGTGACGTACCAATTCTAATATGCATTCGGCGATATTATTAATATCATTTAACGCTTCCATTGTGCAGTGTCTATCCAATTGAATACAAACGGCTAACAACAAGACTCAATTGTTGCTCCCAATGACAAACCGTTTAAAGTACGGAGTGAAGTTAACAGAAGAAAAGTTCGATTCACGACATTCACGTTTTATTCGCAAGGTGTAGGAAGATAGAAAACGTTCGATACAGGTATTTATAAAAATTTCTTTATTTTATTGCAACTACTGTAAAGAATATGTCCACGTGTCGCCGTTTTGTAATTTCACAGAATTCTGGAAAACGATACGATCGAATTTATTTTACACACAGATTACGGTGGTAGTTTTACACGATTGTTCGCTCTCTGTTCTATTTCGACTATACGAGAGTATTTCAAATACAATTTACGTTCAGTTATGTGCATAAGAGAAGAGATTTGTAAATCATAGCATAATTCTCGGCATCGTTATAAGTGTTTACGTCGATAAATTTTATTATGCGTAGAAAACTTAACAACCGCGACAAGATGTGTTAAAATAATTCGGATCTTGTCACCAACTAAATTTCATAGTCTTTTAAAATCACCGAGTTATTTTTTAATCATTCATTGGTCGTTTCATGTATTTATAATTTTATTTCTCAGTTTTGTCTGTTGTTGCTCGATTCGAAGAATTTAACAAATAAAAAAAGCTTAATTTAGATAAAATACGTAATTACGTATATATACATAGATTCTGCAGTACGAACTTAGCTAAACTGTCCATTTCCTTAAAATATTCCAAGTTGCACATTCATTAAGAGTAACGATGCTCTGAGAACGTCTTTAAATGAAACAAAGTTCAATTAGTTCGTCCTAACCGTGTCAAAAGCTGTTCTCTCAGTTTATCGTGTTTAAAAAATTTGTTTACGGACAATCGAGCTAAGGAACGCAGAACACGTAACGCGCCTAAAACGATGTTTTCGTTCTCTTTTTTTTCTTTACCCGCACGTCGATGTAAGCGGCATCGTTTTAACAGAACAACATTCTTTTTACAATGTAAAAAACGATCGTTCGGATACGGGTAATAATCACTCAAACTAGTCGTAACGTTTATCATTAAAATTTCATCTACACACGTTAACCCGAGTGCCTCAGATGTGTACACATTATATACAAACGAAGAAGATCGTAAAGTAATCCCTTAAGAACGTCTATACTTCGATTATTGCTATGCCTCGCGGAAAACGATAGTGATATATATATCCGTGACGTGAATTTCAAAGGTTTAACGGAAAAGCGGACGTAATCTTTTTGTTCCTCTATCCGTAGAACGTATCACAAGTTCGAGTAGAACGGTATTTGGAATAGAAATACTCGCTTCCGAATTTAAGTAAAACGTTTCCTCCCAAATCGATTCTCGCACAATCTTGGAAATAAATGCTTGAACACCGAAGCTAACGCTTCCTATTGCAAATACTGTTATACGTATTCCGTGATCTTCACGCCGCCCTTTCCTTCAGCGAAAATATTCGTTTCTTTCAATCGTTTAGAAAAGTACGGAGATCAACGAAACGAAACGATTTTCGTTTAGAAGGAACAGCGTCCGAGCGTACAATTCGCGGTTTACCGAAGTTAACAGCATACTCTCTTCGCACCTGAAACGTTTTTTTAATTAACAATTCTCCATCATTCATCTGGAACTGGTCGCACATCAAACATCAAGGATGTGTGTAATAGGATCGAT
>NW_017136308.1:1525146-1543667 GCF_001652005.2 Ceratina calcarata | reverse complement strand
GTTAAAAAAAAAACGGAGTTCGTTTTACGATTGTTGCACCCAAGCAAGCTCGGGGACGCGATTCTTTTTTTTTTCCTTTTAATACTAAAACTTATTTAGTTAATAATCTACACGTAAAAAAAGCATTTGAATACGTCGAATCGAAACGCTCGCCGTCTAATAATGATATAATGGCTTTATTGTAATGGTAAAATTATAGTATAATAACAATCACATGTGTTGGTGTTGTAACACGTACGTTCATAAATGATTCGGACATAAATAATTTAGATATCGCACCGTGTGCGCTCGACGTACTGTTTAGAAATCATGTAACATTAAAAATATATATATATATTTATATATATTTATATATATATTCATATGTATAATATATATAATATGTATAAATTGTTGAGTTTTTTTTTTATTTCCTATAAATATCATCTAAAATCTGGCTTGGCAAATTAATCACTTAGAAACAAATTCACAATTTTTCGTTTTAACTTTAGGCACCAATGGTATGCAGACCCTGTCTTTGGTACATACGACCGATTCGATTTAACCATATATTTATATATATGTGTATACGTATCTGAATGTTAGGAGACGACAATAATTATTCTGCTTTTTCAATGTGTCTTCTGTTCGCGAGAAGAGTTCTTTCGTTCAACAGACACACCATTTGCTTCCTCCTGCTGATCTCGTTTGTTCGTTTCACATTGTTCTCGTTACGTTATCATTGTTTCAGCGCGATAGTGCTCGAGGAATCACTTTCGAAGTCTTCTTTCTTTTACTTTCTCTCGACAAAACGACAGTCCTCAATCGCGTCTTCAAACAAAAATTCAGTCTTCTTCCTTCTTCTCTGGTTTCAAGTCTACCATTGCGTGGAGTTCTTCAGGACTGTATCTAAAATTAAATAACGATGCCCTGCTAATGACAGAACGACCATACTCCGGTTGCCAATACGCGTAAACGAATATTAATGTGAATGACTGTAGTTGATAGAAAAGTATAGCACACTTACCCTAGGAGACTCTGTAAGTCACAGACGAAGCGATAAACGTATCGTTTGCCGGCTGTTTTATGTATGATATTCTTGTCGTAATAGTAACGCAGACCGCGGCTCAGCTTCTCGTAGTTCATTTTAGGCTTGTTTTTACGAATGCCCCAACGACGCGCCACCTCGTCCGGGTCCGTCAGCTTGAACTCCCAGCCGTCGCCGGTCCACGAGATGAACCCCTGACACGATTTGTCCGTTAACAGTTCTAACAGAAACTGCCAGAGTTGAATAGGTCCGGAACCGGTGAAGCATGGCCCGCTGCCTGGAACGTCCACAAGGAAACCTTGGAACAATCTTTTTTGCGGGACCAGTTAAACGTTCCGCTTTCGGACAATTATAAATTACTTGTATAGCCGGGGATCATCGCGCTCTGCAGGAGGGGCTTCTGGTCAGGATTGTTTCCAATGGACGACGCGTGATGAGGATTGGAAGAATCCCTGGGTCCAAGACCGGCTAGGAACGCCGGATGATGGGACAGGTGCTCCAGAGGACCGACGCCCCATTGATCACCGCCAACGCCGCCACCTCCACCTCCGCTTCCGCTTCCTGGAACCGTTTGGAATGGCGTTGCGTCGTACTGTCCGTATCCGCTGCCTTCGCTATAACCCTCGTGATATCGACCTACCGCGAATTTCATGTAAATTAGTGATCCCAGATAAAGAACTTCAAAATCTTTAATAATGCTTTATGCTTTAATGCTTTTGCTCTAATGCTTTTCTTTGGGATTCTGACTAATAACATTCTGTTTTTCTTTTCTATGACTTTGCATGTGATCTTAAACTAACTGACGTGAACAGAAACTGAGGGATTTACTATATCACGTTTCCAACCCCTGGCTACAAGCATAAGAACTCACCACGAGGATAATTTTTAAACGGCGACGGTTGATACTTCGGCTCTAGGTGAATCCCGCTGGTGCTGTAGAACTCCGGCGAACCGTCCATGTAAGGGTGCGGCGGCTGATGATCCTGCGACAAACTGTGATACTCCGAGGCCTCGTCGTAGCCAGAATAATGAGCCGGAGTCATGTAGCTCTCCGTCGCTGTTTGACTGACCCTCAAGTCGCTCTCGTTGCTCCCTGTACCCGCGAGATCGTTACCGCTCGTCAATCCACCGCCGCCTCCCTGGAGGTGCTCCGTTATATGGTGATTGCTATAATTCGCTGTAAATAAGTCAACACGACGGTATAATCTAATCTTGCTTCGCACCCTCACGGTTTCGTTTAACTGTTTTCTGTCCGACACACTTACATTCAGTTTTTAACTGGTTTAAGCTCCGTAAATGTATGTAAGCGTTGTTCGCACTGTTGTTGTTATTATTGTTGTTGTTACTGTTCGGAGTGGTGGAATGAGAGTTAGGTGCTTGCGTGTTATGGTTGTGCGGTGGCGGCGATGTTTCATCCTTCTGGTTCTCCTCTTGGCACACGGGACTACGTAAGTGATTATAGCCTCCTGCAATTCAAAGCGAAAATCTCCATTTACCATCCTCGAATCGTTTCAGGTGTCTTCGGAACGTGTAATGAAATTTCGATCTATCGTCTATCTCATCGATCCTGAGGAGAGTGCAGTGTCAACGAGAGGCACGGAGGCTGCAGGGAGGAACGTGGGCGTTGCGCATCTCGACGATTGGCTCGAAACAACTCCGCCTATCCTCAACTTCCTTTCCTCAGCAACGAGGAACCGAGGAACCCGTCCGTCGCACGCGCACCCATTTCGGAGGCTGCGAAACCGCGAAATTCCTCGATGCGACGCGTCTTCGATCGAAATTGTGCAGCCACCGTAGATAGCGTTTCGAATCAATCATTCAACGATAAGGGAAAGTATGAAAAAGGAGAAACTGCGTAAGTTTTAACTGTTTCAACCCTTTTCTTACGGACACCCTGAATTCGTCCTCGTTCGCTGGACGACGTGAGCTAATATCGAAGGATCACGGAATTATGAAACGTTCTCCGTGAGGATCAATGAAACTACTCCATGAGAAACTTTTTCTGAACCGTAGAAACAATGACGTTTTATTCCAGCTGCAATATTTTAATTAAAATCTCATTTAGCATCCTAGCATTTACACGTTGATGTAAAACAAAGGGTTGCTACGATTTCCAGTCACGGTTCTCGCATTTGGTATTCCACGATACTTGTTTCCCTTCGTGCATTATCGTTCGTTTCGCTTGTACATATAAAAAAAAACGACTGCTGTTTAATTAGTCAAACCGAAGCGAAAAATACCGATAACGCTAAGCTCTCATTCTTTCTTCAGTTCTACGATTGCCAGTTTACTCGACTAGCCTCAATTGACAAACCTAACATTAACGGAACGATTTGCAAATATTTCTACTTAACTCGGCAATTATTGTTCTAAAACTCGTTCACGTTTGACGAACCCAACAGGACAATGGCTTCTCATGGATTATTCTAATCCACCGGGTGAGCCGTCGCGTTGCGCGGACAGCCGGAATAATGCGCGATATACATATGTGACCAGCCGACGTTCCCACACTTAGTCTTTTTAACGGTAAGGAAAACAGGTGGCCCGGGGCATTCGATCCATAACGAGCGGCTATCGCTTTGGCTAAACACGAGCCACTGGAATTTCCACGGACCGCTGAAACGATGTTCCCTTACACCGTCGATCAATCGGAGATTTAGATTGATCATTTCTTGGATAAACAGACACGCGATTAAAAAGATAAATGGGCTGATCAAAGAATTCCATGTATAAGCATGTATAATGGTTCGAGAGTACTGACGTCGGACGATTATTTTTAAAACAATGAATTATTACACCACGCTGACTTTCGTTAATCACCGACTGCGGTATAAAGCGACTATCATTAATGTGCATTCGCACAAAATAATTTTCTTACGGGGCTAGTCACGTGAATCTTCTAACATTTCTCGGTGAACTCACGTTTCTCCCTCTGTTTCGTTGATAAAAATAGCGCAAAAGGTTCACAGGACTACGCTTTCGAGAAGATTTTTGGATCGTTAAATATCTCTTTGAAAAGAAAATTAAATCTGGCGAGAGTATTCCTACACGAGAACGAAAAGTGCAATTTTTTAATAATTTTTAGGAGTATTACAATGAAATATTTAATATATAATGAATGTTGATGAATGTCGCGACCTACTCTAAGCAAGCATCTTTCATTCGTGGCCAGATTTCATTTTTTAATACGGTAAAAGAACGAGAGAAGAGTGTAACTACGCGCGGAATTATCATAAGTCCATGCGGGTTCTCATACGGTTCGCGAGGAGCAGCGACGTTAATAGGGCCCAAGGGACGGGCCCTCGTGCGCACCACCATCACTACCACCTACACCTGCGCAGGCTGGCGTGTAGCTGCACCTCGCACCCCATTTCATGGACGGTGAGCGTGGGAGTGCAGCTTCGAGCCGGCCCTCACGGGCGGTGTGCCGCGCGCACACAGAAGACGCCGCCGCCGTCGCCGCCGCCGCCCGGCGCACACGGTTAAAACCCGTCGACACTTTGCCCCGCGTGTACCTCTCTCCGCGAGAGTGGCGTGTACAACCTACATACATGTTTTCATCGAACCTAAATGCACCCTCTTCTCTCTCTCGTTCTTGCACGTTCCTCCGTTCGTCGCTTTCGTCCCGGGGACTCGAAAAAAGGGAACGGGAGCAACGAAACTATTCCGAAATTCCTGAGCATTCAGACCGCGCGTTTGTTCACACGGATGAACAATCGCTGCCCGAGGAACGAACGATTCTTTTTCCTTTCGTCCTGCCTCGCGTTTGTCTTACCGCTTATTCTTTTTTAATCCCCCGGTTTTTTAAATCTGAACAGAGCTGGCATACTTTTGGGCGGTTCTGGAATTTCGCGGCTCTTTAAACTCCGCTCCTCCGCCTCTCGATCTGAGGTCTTTTAATATGCCGACCGTCTCTCGTCGTAGATACCACCGTTTTATATTCATACTTGTCGTAAGCGATGTGAAACACTTCGAATCCGATTCGAAGCTCAGAGCTCTCGGAGTCTCAAAAGTATTAATCGTCTTGAGATCTTCCACTGTCTTATATGTATCGATAGGTTTTGAAGTCGTACGACAAATTTGATTATCGAAAAGCTTTTGTTTATTTTGAATACTAAAATTCCCTTAATTGAATTCGTATTAACCGAAGACCTTTTCTTTACTTTGGGTCGAATTTCATATATTTTTCAATCTACATCTTTCATTTCACTTATTTCATTATTGGAACCATTTGAAATAACAGAGCCTTCCGAGACGATGCAGACTTTCAAGAATTCTTACCTTCGAAACCTACGAAGTGATTCGAATTTCCAGGATCTTGAAAAATTTCGATTCAAACGCTCGTCAGTGCTCACGCCAACAAACCATTATTATAAGATTAGAAGAGATGTTAGATGAATGGATTTCATTTTTGGAACGTGAATGAGGAAACGTGCAGAGTCGTTGATCATTCATTTATGCAATAGTTGAACGAAAGTTAAGCTCGGCTCGGTTCTGGTGGCACTCTAACGAGAGGAGAAACAACGTGGAATGGGAAAAGGAAGAATGTTTCGAGCGAGCAAAAGTGACCAGCCGCGTATCAGCTGTGGAACAGGTGCCGAGGGTCGGTCAGCGAGTAACGGCGGAGCAACGAAACGAAAACCAGCGCAACGTGGCCAGCAACACGAGGCACGCGCCAAATCGAATGAAACGGCAGTCGGGACAGCTCGCACAGCTGCTGCGTGTGTACAAGTCGTCGAAGAAGAAGAAGAAGAAGAAGAAGAGGACGAGGAGGACGGGGCAGACCCGGCGGCCTCTCGAAAATTAAAACCTGGCCCGCGAACGCTTTCAACGCCGGAAGCCCATTATCTATCTTTTTCTATATGTCTCTCTTCCTACTTTTCTTGGCCTGTATCGAAATCGTTCAGGCGCACCAAGTGGAGACTTATTTTTAGTTTTAATTACAATTCGACGATAAAATTGTCTGGATTTTACGCGAGGCGAGACATAATACAGTAAATGTTCCAATTTCTATTCACTGTCTCTTCCTTCCTATATTTCAACATGTAATCTTAAACCAGTGGGTAGAAAATAATGACGTGAAGAGAAATTGAAAGACGTACTATACATATATCAGTTTTAAAAAAATGATATAAACAGGAACAGCTTTTAAGTATTGTACATTGAATTAAGGGGATTTTAGTATTCATGAAGAATTCCAAATTTGTCTTCGTGTTAGATGTCACGATTTACGCTGCCTTATATGCAAATAATCGACTTCGACTTTCATTAAGAATTCAATGAATGCATGCAAGCTTGTGTTATTTCAAAATACACTAGAAGGTGAACAGATTTTCAGAGGAACATGCATTTTCAGCTAAATTCGTTTTATGTGAAAGATCATTAAAATCGACGCTGGAAATCTGAAAAGAATCCGAAGATCGTCGCGTGGCAATGAACATGCGCTAGCAACAGCGAACGATTATAAGGACTGAAGGTTAAAAAAAGAGAGAGAAAAATAAAAAAAGTCGCTCTCGGCGGCAACGAAATCGCTTATTGTTCGGTAGACCGGTGACCTGCGAACTCTCCCACAGTCCCTGCGGGCTGGCATCGCGACGATGCGACGCGAGCTGGTGCGCGCGTGTTTTTTCAACCAAAACGAGCCGTGCGCTGCTGCGCGAGGAAACGCGTGGAAAATTTATACGCGCGTCACTTTATCAACGTGAACATTTTATACGTCGCGTCCATTGTTCGAGACCGCAATTTTCTCTGTTGTTCTACGACTCTTTTTTACGAACCGCCGGGACAATAAATCTTTGGTGAGACGCCGGCTGCGCTCAACCGTCCAAAACTATCGTTTCTAGCATTAAATTCCAGACTATGGATTTTACCTAAAACCTTTGTAAACTAAGAAACTGGAATTTGAAGACTTCTTTCACTCTTCAAAAATTATACTCTTGATGCTCTGCACATTTTTCCATTTTCTATGCATTCTCACATTTTATGCATATCGAATTCTTCTACTAAGACGTAAAATCCGCAAATCTGTGTTATATTAACTGACAAGCTAAGTTTTACTATGTCTGAATTGTTAGTTCCACGTAGAATGTTGAAGCTTTACACAAGACTGATTGCATTATTTTTTAAGTGAAGGGATTCAATGTAACAATCAAATACCTATTGCACACGTTACTGTCTACTAATCTACAGAATATCTACGTACGCCTCGCTTTCAACAATCTATGAAAACAGTCGAGGCAGATTGTAGTTATCCTCGCGCGACGATTCCCAATGTATACATATGCATTTATTCATTTTTCCATGCTTCCGCATATTCAATCGTTCCTAAGCTGCTCGTATATTTAAAATCGTACGAGCCGTATCTTTGCCAAAAGTTCAATAATGTGAAAAGGAGCTATAATCACTATTTGTAGCGATTAACTTTTAAATTGTATCCTCGGAGATAATATTATGTCAACTTTAAAATATTTGTGAACTATGTATTCCAAATTCTAAAGGTCTCTCATCATCGCATGTACATTTCTTCATAAATGAAATAAAAATTCTGTTATTCAATATAAAAAGTGTTTTATTAAGGGGCGTTTTTTTTGCATTTTTCGAAAGTTTATACCTTCAAAAATATACTAAAATTTCATGGCCGGATCTCAACTAGTTTTCGAATGGCAGCCTTATAATAGTATTAATATAATATAAGCAATAATGTAATAGTTAATGCTTTAAATGCGTTTTTCTCGAAATGATATTTTTCAAATTTGCTGACAATATAACTCAAAAATCAATTATCCGATTGATTTGAAATTTTAACAGTGTCCTAGACATGCTTTATTGTTCAATGGTCTAGGATATTCTTCATTGGATGAAAACTATAACTTTAGCAACGAAAAAACAATTTTTTCAAGGAAAAATCGAAGAATTTCTTAAAAACTTCGCCATTTTGTCAGATTTCAACATTTTTCGGATATCCGAGATTATACAACGGAGAATACTTTCTAGTTTAAGAGTGTCTTTGTCTTTTTTCATTTCAAGCACCTCAGCGAATTGTATGATGTCAGCAGTTGAGGTACTTTCTTTTTGGCGTCTCGGTAGATAGCGCATAACTTGGTCACTTTTAGTTATTTTTGTACGAAAAAATTATTTTACACAGTTCATTTATAGGCAAACACATCCATGAAGTTTAAAAAATTCCATAGAATACTTTTCTTAAAAAAAATTCCCAATAATGACTTAAATTTAGGCGGTCATACTGGTAAGGCTTCTTAATGTAATACCTAATAACTTAAATTTTCAACGCTTTATCATTATTTTTATCCAAGAGCAGCCTCAAAGAATCGAAATAGCTCGTATCAATTATTATCCATCTCTAAATGAAACGAGTTGAAACGACTGGGGAATGAATTAAAAATTGAGCCAAAACCCTAGAATCATCGGCCATCGGATTCGACTATCGGTTCCATCCCCCTTTATCGTCAGAGACGATCGTCAGCTCGTTTCAATCGACGCGATTCCGGAATAATTGCACGGTCGCCTGGTTAATTCGTGGCTACGTTAATAGCGCCCGTTCATGGAAATCTCATGTTCGCTCGGTTCTTCAAATCCAATCGGGGGCTGCGAAGCGTGCAATTCCGACCTTGCACCGCTCGGCACCAAGTTTATTGGCAATTTAGCATCTGGCCACACCTAGTTGCGAAGAGAGGCGACGTGCATCGCGAACAAAAGAATCCCTCGCGTTAAAAATAACGATATAGTTACGGATCATTATGCGGCAGAAGCACAACGATCATTATCGAACGCTGCCTCCTCGGCCTTTCTTTGCCTCCCGACGTTAACCGACGATCCTCCTGCGCGAAATCTCCCACCATCTTCGATTCATTTCAAAAGGACTGTGAATCATCAATTTCGAAACGTTGCCAGTGATTGCCTAATTCTAAACTATTGAAAATTGCTTAGAGTTTTGTATGAAACTCATTTCTAGAGCGCTGGGAAGCCAAAATATCGAGTCTCGAATAGAGAATTACGACTTTCCGAATTCAGATCGAATTAAAATGTAGTAACGTCGTCGACGAGCTTCGATCGACGGTTTACGTCGAAACGCTTTCGTCTCGTTGCACCGGTGATGCACTTTAATGCAATCGTAGACGATTGACCTTGGCCAAATGGCCAATTAAGCTGCACACCGCGCCGGCACGAGCGGCACGAGCACTTGGCTTGAACGAGACGCGTCAAGCTACGCTAGACGAAAACCCGCGGTGATCCCCTGAACGAGAATCAGATCCCTGCCGAGGGTAGAGGTCGATCGAGCGCGGGACGAATCAACGCCGACAATTATCCTCGTTATGCTGTTCACGAGACGTATCTCGTCGAGCCAAATGTTGAAACTGTGAATGGACGAAATTCTGATCAGGAGGCTACCTGTTGCCAGCTTTGAAGCTTCTCCGAGATCCGTCCACACTCGAGGAATTTCAAATGAGCGAATTTCCCAGAACGAATACTCCAATCAGATATCGAATGCAATGATTGCATGTATTCAGTCGGGAATAACTATATATAGACGCCGATATCTGCGAGATAAAGCCAAGGCTCCGAAGAAATTTCAATTTATAAGATCGTCCATTGCAACGAGTCTGGTACTCGTTCTTCCCAAAAACTTGTCTTCAAAATCTCTGATATAACAAACCAAGCAACACCATCGTAGCTGAGCACTTCAACATTTAATTCAATACAACAGGCATTGTCCTGAATACTCTTCTTCCTTGCTCGGAACGCTTACGATCTATAGAAGAATTGGTGCAAGAAATGTCAACTGCTTTCTTCATAATAAAATGTCTTGTGTAATAAAGAAAATGTCCCAATTTTTGTTCACGACACATTTTGGGGCATTTACCTCAGTTACTAACATTAACATCTCATTGAGTGCAAGAGAGATTCTCAGAAAATCATTTTGCACTCGTGACGACCCTCGATCTATGCAAAGATCGATGCGTCGTGTGGAGAACGTGAAGAGTTTCGACGATTCGTTATCAAGAGAGCTACCTGGCGTGTGGGTGGTCGCGTCCAAGGAGACCGGTGGCATGCCGGTGTTCCTGGGTATCGCGTGCTGATGCTGATGCTGGTGATGCGGATGGGTGAGAGGCTCCGCCTCCTGGTACGACGGGTAATCGGCGTAGAACGGTTCGTGGCCTGTCATCAGCGTGTCCAGCATGTGGAGCACCATCTCCGAAGATGCAGCCGTGCCGCTACTCGCCGCCTGTTGTTGTCCGATCGGATCCGCGTGATTCCCGTACGTGCCGACGATTATGGCCGGCGCCTGCCCCGAAGGCCGCGACGTCTCGACGCCCGCGACGCCCGCCGTGACGTACCTCGTATAATGACACCCGCTGCCGTTTCTCTTGACCGGCGCACTGCTCCTCCTCGATCCTCGACGCGCAGCTACTCCCGGCGATGCATCCACGCATTCGTGCAGCCGCCTCTCTCGTTTCACCGTCGTCGTCGTCGTCGTCGTCGTCGTCGTCGTCGTCGTGCTCGTTCTCAGGATCGACCGCAAACTTTCGATCCGATTTTCCAGCAGAACAGTCGATCATTCGACTTTAGCATGACTCTCATTCACTCGTCCAGAGTCCGTGATTATCTTCAGAATATCCTGCGGGTTTACGAAGGTTCTGATGCGACCGTCTCGCCTTGAGAGTCACCGATCGTTCAGTAAAATTTCCAACGGCACAGGATCGTTCACAGTCGGTTCCCATCCACCGGGACACAGTATCACAGAACGCGATAAACACATTCAAGTAGTTTGCATTGACCAAGGTTACAACGTTTCTCACACCTTTTATCACCTGGAGATAAACTTCGGTCGCACCGAGTATGCCGAATAATTCCAAAGCGAGCGTAACAGGTATTACACAGGGTCGGTGGTACCCAGCCTCCGAATCCTCGATTCTATTCCGACGAGATCAATTCTATTCTAAAAATCGATCGCTCTCGTTCTCCTCGAACTCGTAGTCCTTCGCACTGATATCCACGGTAACCGAGTTACGTTCGAACTCCGACAGGAATTTCAGTGTACAGACGAGTATCAACGGAACGACGCGGTAATTACGATCTATTTGAAAACACACGTAGGAGGGAAAAGACCGAGGGACGGAGAGGCGCGAATCGCGCGTAGAAAAGGAGCTTCCTCTCGCGTGCACTCTCCACTTGACGTGAGCGCGCGTGTCACTGTGACGAAGCGCCGCGCCGTTTCCGCTCTCCAGTCCGCCGTCATCCCTACCCGACCGTTTTTCATCCCCACTCGAGCGTGCACCCCATTCTTGGCGAACACAAGTTTCTCCTTCCTCGCCACTCGTGAGGGAACGCGATTCAAGCAGCTGCGAAATATATCTCCCCGTTGGTGGGGATCGGTTCATCGGTAGGGGAAATCGTGGCCTCGTGGGGAAAACGCGGCATTCCGTGGGGATAGAACGTGAACATGGTGGGGAAAGTGGGGAAGAGTAGGGGTCCACAAACGCCCCCTCGAAGCTTCAACCACCTGCTGCCACCCGGACGATGTTCTCACCGCGGCTGGAAATGTGCCACGGGTTTTCCACGGAAACGATCATCTTATCGATTCTATGAACTTACACCGTGATTCGTTCTGATCTCTCTGATATTTAATTTGATCAAAACACGATCTTAAAAATTCAAAAGATTCAATATTTACTCAACATCCCGATTCCTGTCACGATTTCTATTAACTGGTTTAACATGAAAATGACGGAAACAAAGACAGTGAGTAAAAAACCTGGACAGAAATTAGGACATTCGCTATAATGGTTAATTCAAGATATAAAAATATGGAACTTCCTACAGAGATAAACACGTGAATACTATGTTAAAATTCTTTATCAAACAGGATCCATTTATTAAAGACAGTACTAAAGGATACCTTGTCTTTACGTCCTCTACATACAAAGTAGGTATCACCTGAATGCGAAATCTTGTTTCTTGCTCGATGCCCGAACCGCTTTTTTAATTACACCGCACGGTTAATTGAATTTTAATACCACGTTTACCGCTCGTTATCTCTCATCTTCCCAGCACAGTTGGGAAAACCGAATTTAAGTGTTCTTCGAAGAAACATGAAATCCTTTACTATTTTAACTTTTAGTACTTGAAACAGTGATTCGACCTTCTCATTCATTACCCTGCCTTTTGCCAAAGCATAAGTTGTGAGTACAAATCAGGGAGAATCCCAATATGAAAAATATTTTATTCATCGACCACTTTTTTAATAAAACAAGGACGATTCGAAAACACCTACTAAGAAATTAGAGACAGAGCGTAAAGAATGGCCTGACGCAGTTATGATATTCGGTAGCGACACTCGAAGGGCCTAGCCTATTTTTGAGAGGGGACTAGGGGGGGGGGCGCGGAGAGACCGGATGTTAAGAGAGGCGAGGCAAACGGGGGTTCTCTCTGTTCGGCAGGCTCGCACGTGATGCAGAGGGGACCGGAAGCGCTCACTCCCCTGTGCCTCGTGCCTCTCTCGCTTCTCGTACGTATGTACAGTCCGTCGGCAATAGTAATGGGACTTATGAGCATCGCACAATAAAGACACGAGAGTTCGATGCGCCTTGTGCCTCCGTTTCTCTGCACGCTTTTGCTTGTTCCGTGCCACTTTTCTCTTTCTCTCTTTTCCGCTTTCCTTGCCTTCGTTCCGACCAGCTATACGCCGTGCCTCCCACTTTATTTTACTCCTCTGGTTTCCTTTATTCCATGCCACGCCGCCCTTTGTCCTTGCGTCGTACCGAGGGGGTTGACCGATCGAGAGACTCTCAAGGAGACACTTTCGACGATTCCACAAACGCGGAACATTATATTGAAAAATTGTTAGTGCCTATACGTTCCTCGAAGACCATGTGTCCTCCTAGATAAGGCTTCAGATTGAAATCGTACGAGGCTATCGGAAACCTCGGCTAACAGTAGAAACAACACCGTGTTATCTGAAGTTCTGAAACGTGTTCGAATCTCTGGAGACGCGGAGACTCGGGATGGAAATCTAAGAGAAAGACTAAAATTTCTAAGAACAGTTCGTACCGTAACGTACTCGTTCTGAAAGTGGTCCGACGAGATTATACGACCTCTCCTTGCATCTGTTCGATTCTGAACGTTCTCGAAGTGAGCAACAATACGTCGTGCACGCGTAGTACATAGAGAAAAGAATGAGCATAGCCAGTTCTCGAAGGCTGCATTTAGGGGTGCATTAAGGGAGGAGCACTCGAGGACATTATAAAACTATCTCGCTCCCCGGAATATTGGGGTAGGACTCCTCCTCCTCTCTCCCTTTTACCGAGGCCTGCCTTGGCTTCCGCTCTCAAGGTGAGTCCACGCTTGCTCTCTCTCTCTCTCTCTCTTTCTTTAAACCTTTTCTTTCTATCATCTTATCCATCCAGGTCTCTTTTTAAGTCTGAAGCGAGCCACCAATCAACGAACACGGTTTGTAGTACGGCGACGACGACGGCGTCGCGCGACGCCGTCGTCGAGGGCGAACGTACACCAACAGGAAGAAGGGACGGAGAAAAAAAATATACGCGCACGCACACAGACGCTGCGTGATCGTGTCGTGAGTTCTGAATGAGCTAGAGGCTTTGTAGGCCCCCGAGGTGGTGCACGAACTATGAATGAACGAGTGAATGAATACAACCTGCGCGAAACCTCCCCCCCTTCGTCGATCGTTTCATCCCTCTACGACCCTACTCGACGGATCCTTCATCCCTCTTTATCGTTTGTTCCCCGGCCTTGCACAATTCTACAAACCTTTCATTCTTACTCTCTTCTCCTCTGCGCGCTGGCACATGGTCGTATCATCGGACAGTTCGATTTCTCCAGATTCGAATTGTCGCTAATTAATGAAGTTCCAATGCTATACCTGACCCGATCCATACTCGATCGCTTCTGGGATCTTTTTATGAGCACTAGAAAACCCTTTTAATCCCAGTGACATTTAATACCTGAAGCTCCGATTGAAAAGATGTTCACCGATCGATTTTCTGTTCACCGAAGGCGTACACGTGCGGCTGGTTTAACACGAAGGAAAAGGAGGATCGAAGGGGAACGGTGACGAGGCTCGTGTGGCCGAAGAAAACCGCCGAGGGGCGAACCGTGAGGGGCGATCATCGAAATGCCGCGTGCCCGGCCTCGGTTATTATTTATCACGCGGTGGTTGCTTAACAAATAATCATTGTGATCGTCGGCACGATTGACTAACCTTTCCATAAACGTAGCGAATGGCGTCACGACGCGGCTCTCTGCCTTTTTTGGCCGGGGCGTCAGTGTCAGTAAACCGTAGGGAATCGCTTTTGCGCGCACGGGATTCGACGGACCGGGCCTCTGTAATAATAATTTATGCAGAACTGGCTACGTGCTCGTGCACGTGCGACGAGCATTCGTGACCGAACAGTCGAAACGCTATCCTCCAAAATGTTATCCTCGTCCGATTTGACTGGAATAAATATAAAACGATAATCTCATTTGGCTTGATTTAAAGTTCACTTTAATTAAAATCAATTTACGATTAAATATGTTCAGGTTATTTTCTGATACTCGTTGCTAGCGTCTTTCTCGAGCTGAACTGTATTACAGACACGAGACGATGATATTTCAAGTATGTGTCCCTTAAATGTTTTGTCGAAGAGTAATCAAGAAAAATGTTCATTGCAAATTTTTCTCATTCTAGCAAAAAATTCTTCTGATAACAAGATTGGGAGAAGGTTCAAAAACCTTTTTTTGTAGAGAACGTCAGTGCCTACAACTTCCATATAAAATTTTTTCGATAGCGTCAATAATGAAATAAATAAATTTGTTTGTTGCAAAAACTTTTTCTTCAAAATGTTTTAAATAAAAGTTGTAACTCTAGCTGTCAGCTATTAAATGTTACTATGTTTTGAGCCCCATTCATTGTCCCAACGATTACACAGACGTTGCCATTCTTTAATAATATCTCTATCGGTGCTACTAGCATGCCTTTAGTTAGATTTCTCTGTCGCGAATCGAATTAAAAATGTCTGTACTAAAGCAGAGTACGTAAATTAAATAGATGATACATCATAGAGTATGCCAGGTAAAAATTTCATTGGGTTTGGCGAACTGTATCAAGTAAGGAACGTACATAACGTGTCGTTGCAAGACGACGACCAACACAGGCGACCGTATAATAGACTCATTATTTCTGCTTGCCGGAGCACTGTTACGTTATGTATCGCGGCTCTTCGAGGTCTCTGGTTCGACTCTCGCTTATCCTCGCTTTCGACCTCCTCCTCTCGGAACCGACCGTACCTGCATTACGTTAATGCGCGCGAGCGCCTTCCTTCGACTCTTTCACGAATTCACTCTCATAATTCATTCCATTAATCTACTCATTCATTAGATCGACTCTGATTCATGAGAAACAAACATAATCACGGGAGATGAATTTCGAAAAGATAAAAAGTCTTTTTAATACAAGATTCTCGATAAAACGTTGAATAAAAACTGTTGCATTTAACAAACAGAAATTTGTAAGATTAGTTTTGTAAACAGAAATTAGGCTCGTTACTTATTAGGATTACAAAAGTTTTTCTTAACCGAGGCAATAGGGAGTGGAGGAAGATAGTAGATTTTTTTATTTAGACTAAACGCGAGGATGTCGAGAGAGGCGCAGCGCGTCTCCATTGTCCGCGGCGAACCGTGCAGAGGGCCGACTTTCCCTCGTTCACCCACGGTCACTGCTGCAATGACGTAAGACCCCCGGCTAGGTAATTGTTACCTACGCTACGAATCCTCGTAATGTTCTACTCGGTTCCATTCTATTCGAGCCGCTGGTCTAGCCTGTGTATGTACACTTGACGGGCGTGTCACTGATTCTGGTTCGCTCGAACCATCCCTACTAACACGCGAACGTCGCTTGGACGTTGATTACTCAACAAACCGAGTGACTGACTTGAAATTTTCCGTGCAGCAGTTAATCGAATCAGATTAGGAGCACGAGAAATTGAGTGGAACAACGCTGAATTAATATCAGCTTTTTAACTGTTACAACAAAAATCATACAAACGATTTCGTCTCATGTTAATTTTTATACACTCTACTTCATATTTTTAATATTTGTATTAGAGCGTTTTCATAATTCAATATTTATGCATTTATCTGATAAAACTATCTGGAGATAAGTCAATCGCATACTTTAATGCTCAGATAAGCGATAGAAGAATACTGCTGCCCAAAATGCATTTTAACACTAGAAAGACTGAAACTTAGTATATACCTATATTGCCCAAAAGCAGTTAAAATGACTTCCTTGGGCAATCTAGTGTTAAACAGAATTTTTAATTTAAGAATTTATAAGAATCGGAGACGGACGGTCAGTTAACCGGGAAACCGATGGAAAAACCAGGATGGGAATAAATTGCTCGTTCGGATGAATGGGACGATGATCCACTCCCAGGCCGAGTTTTTCATTGTTCGCCTGTGGAACGACGAGTCCTTCGCCGCTGAATGAGTTGCGTCAGAGAGTTGAGCCGATGAAAACGCGGAGAATAAGGTGAATCACGTTGAATTGCGCACCGTGCGATGCGGAGATATATTGCAATCGGCGAACCCTTTGCCCCGTGGCGTCAAGAGGAGTCTCGGTTAATGAGTCGATTTCTAAGCTGACACCGCGAAAAATTTCTCGGTGAAATCGGCGACCGCGCCGGATTGTCGCTCCCCGTCGTCCCTACTATTCTATCCTGCTCGTTTTCGTTTCGGAGGACTCTGACGATCGGACGACGGAACGGTTAAACGAGAAGGCGAACGCACATAATGAGAGACCTGTGGCAACACACGTGCAAACCCGCGGTTGCCGAGAGATCGCTATCAGCCACCCTGACGTAACAATGAGAAACTACTCCTTCTGTACGACCGCCACGACTCGCAACGCTTTCCTTCGCTCGCAACGAGGGGAAATAAATAAACCGGGTTGTCGCGCGATCGACGCCTCGTCTCGTTTTCCGATCTCGGATCTATTCCGAATATCGACGGTGGAATAATCTGATCGCGAGCCAGAGAATTCCTCGGCTGGGAGGCAAGACGTATAATTATTCTGCCGAGTGCTGAGGAACGTACTTACTTGGGCGAGCGCAGGTAGAGATAACAGTTCGGCAGAGCAGCGAAAAACGTACTGACTCGATCGACTGTTGGAGAATGTAACTATTCGGCCGAGCGCTGGGAAACGTTACAGTTCGTGAATGCCTTTTCCTAAGACAATTTTAAATAGCATGTCCAAAACTGTTGAAACTAAAGGAATTTATCAGAGAATAAATACAAGATAGATGAAATTTATGTATCACTATAATGAAATATTAAAATCTAGCTTCGTCATGGCAACTCATCTTTTCCAAACCTCGCAGTACGTTCCTCAGCTGAATTATTGCATTTAACTTCCCAGCAAACTAATTGTACCATAATAGTCTGCAGTCAGAGATGAAAAGAGAGAGAGAGAGAAAGAGAGAGAGAGACTTACCATCGTTATGATACTGTCTCGAGGACACGGGGACCGCGGTGGAAGGTGGTTGCAACGGGTTCGCAGCCGCTGCGGGGGTCGCCGTTTGGTTCCCGGTGGTTTGCGTGGCCGACGAGTTCCCCGCCGCGGAACTCGCTGGCGTCGCTGGACTCTTGTGTTCCGGCGTGGCTACCTGTTGAACCGGCGTCGTCGGCACCCGGTATCCCAGGAAATCACCTAAATCTGGCACGCATACGTTTTCGTACATGCTCCCCGGTACGTTCTCCAATGAGGCCTTCGCCGCGTCGACATCTGGATGGAAAATCGAACAAATTCCTCAGTTCCAGGCAACCGTTCCTCACCGACGATCTCTCGTTCCCTCGCGCCTTTTCACGAGATGGGACCGTAAAACTACTAGCATCGATACGCTGGGACAAAAACGCCTAAATCCGATACTCCTCGACTATTTATCTTTTCTAACAAACCTCTTCACAGTATTTACAGTTACGTTGTTTAGGTTAACACGATGTTTGCTCACGGCAGCCGGAGGGACGCTGGCAAAATTAATTAACGTCTCTGCCCGGCAGTTATACGCGATTATAGAATTCCATGTCATTAAGACAATTACGCGCGGGTGGCGTTAGCGCGCGTGCAAACACACGCGACCTCCCTCTCCCCCCTTCTCCCCCGCTTTTATTCCGCCCGCGAAGAAGACCGCACCGCGTGCGTAATCGCGGCGAACGATCTGGCCGTGCTCCATTATTACGGCCATTATTGCGAAGGAAACGATTGCCATTGGCGTGATTCATCGGCGAACCGAACGATTCTGCGTTTCTATGCCCGCCCGAGCTCCAGCGATACGAAAATCAATGCCACTCGGTATCAATATTTCGTTGTTTCAACTTCTACAGTGTTAGTTTCATTTAAGAAGAACATTGCTAATAATAAAGAACAAAAAAAATTTTTCTATTTTTCTGAGATTTTTCCAAGTGGTACCCCTTCAAT
>NW_017136308.1:1490837-1524915 GCF_001652005.2 Ceratina calcarata | reverse complement strand
CGTCAATAACTCGTTAAATATTAATGCTAGCGAAAAAATTTTATACAGAAATTGTAAATCTCGTCGTCCTCTACAAGAAAGGTCATATACAATTTTCCCGTAGATTCAACTGTTTAAGAGTAATTAAGGAAAAATGAAATTTTTTGCCAAAAGTTCGCCGTTTCGACGCTGGGATGGTCGGATTTTGTCAACATCAATAAAATGCCAAATAATCATACGTAACTCGTTAAATATCGAAGTTAGAAGGAAAACAACTTTTATTTGAAGCATTTTTCGCAATTTTGAAAAAAAAATTTTCCGTCAGCGTCAATACTTAATTGGATATTTCCTTCTATACTCTTTAGCACGTAGCTATTTATTATTAGCATTGTTCTTCCGACGTCTGATTTCTTTTTAATTGTAGGAAATGCGTTTTTCTAAGGTACATAAACTTTTGGGATTGACTGTATAGCCAATACATCCTTAAGATCATCTGTTGAATCTCATAAACGTTGATTAATGTTTGTATTATTCTCTCTCTGATGCAATTAATCCAACAACTATAATAATCAAGCATCGTTCGTATTCCCAAAAAGAAGAGAAACTTAAAACGATCCGCGGTTGTGCAAACGAGGACGAAACGACACAAGTTCAGCCGGCGTGGCGGGGCGAAGCCGCGGATGGGTTTCTCTCTTCGCGATTCGATCGTGTGCGCAGCGTCAAGAGGATGCAGCTTTTTAGTTTCTACTTTTTTTTTTCTACGGCGCACGAGAGAGTTTCCTAATATCCGTTCTCGTTCGCGGAATCAAAGCGATTACCCACGCTATGTCGCGCCGCGTCTACGCGGGTGCACCGGTGCACGTTGAATCGCGATTGGCCACGGATTGACGACCAGAATACTCTTCAATTGTTAAACGCGGTACGACCCACAAACGTTTCACGTTACAGCTTTGTTAATTATAAATTCATATAGAAGATGATTAAATGTAAAAAACGTGTTGAAACATTTATGTAGATATCGTCAGTATTTTCCCTAATGAGCACAGCGCGTGTGTCGTGCATTCTTTTATCTGAAATAATTGTCCTCACGCGTCTAATTACAGTGGCTCTATTTGTCCTCTGATAATGCAGATAACACCTATCTATACCGTCCTGATCTTTTTTTTTTTATATCCAGATACATAACGAAGCTCTGCTTTTTATTATCATTCATGAAATTCATTACCAACAGGAACTAATGAGAGTTTGCAGAACTCTAAATCGATCGACGAATTATTGATAATAACTGAGTTTCATAGAATGATTAAAAATATATAAAATGTCAAAAGCTGCAGGGTGGTACATCGCCATAGTCAAATGATGAATTTTATTTGAATCAAGTTTTATTAAATTAAAATTATTATTTAGTTTCTAGAAAAATTCGCAGTTTAATAATAAGAAATCGTTGGAAGCTCGTGTGAAAATCTCGACTGATCAGGTCTCGTGTTGCGCGTTTAATCGGGCCTGTCGACTGAATCGCGGTTTCATCGCCGATCGTGGAATAATCGATAAGGAAGTACGGGTGTTTACTTGAACGGGAATTAAATCATGGGTGAACCTCCGCTTCCTGCCCGGATCATTTCATACCCTGTCTCCAACCTTTTTTGTATTTATTCCTGCTCGCGTCCTTCCTGTCCGCGCAGTATAGACACCGAAGATGTAAAAGTTCCCGGGAAACTTCCTTCGGGCGTATGATATACGATACGAGCGATGAACGGCGTACGCAAATGAACCGATCTCGAGTGAAGATCCAGAAGCGAAAAGGAAGAAGCCTCGTACATGATTTTATCGATCGATATTTATTTTATGAAGAGTTATTGCCTGCACTAGCGATTTTTTCAAATCCACTGGCCAGGATATTGCCTCTGCTTACATTTTAGCATTTCTTCCTAGGAATAAATCATAATTCCTGGCTTCCACTTATGTACAGAGTATCTCAGTATTAAAACTGTTCCTGAGATCCTAGCTACTACATTCCATTTAAAATATAACTAATTTCTGTTCACGTCGCAATTTCTGCTCAATGATTTGCGATTACAGATAAAAAAGCCAGTGTGAAATTGTTACACAAATAGAAATTTAGTCATTTACTATAATTACTCGTTAGAGATAACCAGCACCTAACGTTTGCATCGGCTCGGTATATGGAAGTCGTCCGTTGTAAAGGATCCCCGTAAAAGGCCTCTATCTCGTAATCGAAATACGAGTGGTTGCACGGCACATATAAAAAGGGACACACGTACGGGCGGGGTGGAGTGGTCCGAAAAACCACCTAAGTGGCCGAGGCAATGGCACGGGAGCATTCTGGTGGCACAGGATATCCGGAGTGGGAGTTTCTATGCCGCGCGGCTCTTTTTTTTTCCCCATTCTCTCCTTCGTTCCGAATAAAAAGTGCCGATTCAACGCTTCGAAACGTTGAAAACGCGATGCTCGAACACAGAATACGGAGAGAGGATACGCGTCTCGCCTCCGCGATTCCCGTCATTGTTCTCTCTCTCTCTATCTCTCTCTCTCTCTTGCTTTTTTTTGTAGGTACCTGTGCATCGGCGTGCACGTGACATCGCGATTTTACGGAAATTCGATCGGTGTTTTTGTCCATCCACGATAGCCAAGGAAAACGACTCTTCCGGCCCAACCTGCTCTTTTCCACTCGCGAATATCTCCCAGTTTGGTAAATATAGGATCCTACCTTTTATTCCGGAGGATACAGGGAAAATTGGGGGTCTTCGTCTTCCGAGAAGAAGAACCTTTCAAGGAGCTCGATGATTCTTTTTCACATTCCCATGTCTAATAATACGTGTAGAAAAGATTTTCAAATGCGGGGTACACATCGCTGAATTGGGATTCTTACGTTACATAATTTTATACCTTTTCTCAGTGCATTTGATTTTATGCATTTATAGCAGGAATTTAATATGCAGTATAATCTAAGTACATCTCATTATTTTTCGATGTTCAGTTTCAATTTCATTTTCAAATTGACATCACAAAAGGTGTTACATAAAAATCCACAGTGTAGTTGTTAGACTGTTCATTTATCTCAAACTAAAAAATTCTTTAAAAAATTCTAGAAGTAGACAGCAAGATTTTTTAAGAAAATTCATTATATAAATACTACTTGTAATACATAAAACTGTACAGAATATCAGAATTTCAATGCACATTGCAACATTTGATAAATGTTTAAAAAACACTGTTTAAACCGATACCATAAGTGTTTTATTTTGCATAAAAATCAGCTGTCTAGTCATGAGATATCATCCTGATAAACGAGAGGAACCAGGAGAGGAAGGAAAAGTATAGCTTCACGTACCTTTCTGGAGGATCTCGAGGTGTTCCCACAGGATGTCTCCCATGAAAGCTGGAGCACGCGCCAAGAAGGATTCCTTCCCCATGGCACAAATCTGTTTCCCGGTCATGTGCTGCCAAGGCTGCATCGCCACACCCTCCAACGAGAATTCGCCGATCGCCCAATGCAACCAGTGAGCGACAGCTGCTTCCGACCATTGCCTCGGATCTGAAAGAAGATATTACCATTCGTTCGATGAATCTTCATCTATCCCAGTGGATTAACAAATTCAATCCCAATGAAATTTGAACTTTACACGAGGTAAATGTCGTCAATACCCGAAAGCAGCGATCACGTATTTTTGTACTCGGTAAAACCGATCCGATCAAAACATCGCATCTTCTGAATGAACTGCTACTGAAATCGATTTTATCTGTTTCGAATTTAAGTGCACTAATTTATTGTAAAAATGGCTAAATTCTCATTAACACTAGATTGCCCAAAGAAGTCATTTTTACTGCTTTTGGGCAAATGTACAAATAATAATGCATAAATTATTTTNTAAAAATTAATTTTAGACAAATTTCTTTACACATTATTCTTTCACAATGCAGTCATTTTGACTGCTTTGGGCAATATAGGTATATACTAAGTTTCAGTCTTTCTAGTGTTAATAAATGAATGAAGACGAATCTTGGTATTTTCATTTCACGATCCTCGAGCAAATGACCAAATGATCAATCCTGGGAGTGGTTATTTAAGCTCGGAAGTCATCACTCCTTTTGCAAGGCGAATTCTTGTTCGTTTAGAGTAATTTAAAAGATGTTTTAAAAATACATTTAATACGTAAATCGATACGCTTTATTCTTCGAAACTTAATATCAGACGCTAATGCAAGCACTTAGCGTAAGGCATTTGCTACCCATTTATGCATCAGACATTTGATGCGAATTAATCGCAGGCGACGTCGAGGATAGAAACGGTTTTCGAAGACGAGAAAGATGGCATGTATCGCGTCGGGTTGACGACATGATCGGTGCTCGGGCCCGGCCATCTTTGGTAGAAGCAATACCGAGAAACATTGGAATGTCCCATTTGAGGTGCGCGCCCATATTTGCACGCGTGTCTTGCATTGTTTCGCGGTATCTTCCCGCGTAAAAGTACAGTTCGGCTCATAATGCAAACAGAAATCACGACGAGCCCCCTCGTCCGTCTCTCTCCTCCTTTCTCCCTCGCCCCGGTTACGTACCGTCATCCCGACTGAGAGAAATTTCGTCGAAGCGGACCACTAATTTCACTCTCGACTATTTTCCGAAGGAATTTTAAACACTTTCACTGTTTGTAACCGCGCGCTGAATTAATGCAAACATTTTATACGCTCCATCCTAGAAGGAATAATTTGAAACGATGTTCTTTTAATTCAAGGTTTACGTTTCATCGTAAAAATCGTAAATGACAAACAAACAAAAAAACCAATTGAAAATGTTACGCAATGAGAAAAAAGTGAGGAGCAGGTTGGTTTGAAATATGGCTCAATAAACGAGAACTGGAAGATGTTCAGAGTTTCTTGCTGAACATTTTTTCGTTTCGCTGATAATCTTCTACCAGCGGCACCGAGAATCTGCATATTCCTCTCCCCGGGCGATGATAATGCAAGGAGAAGTAATCTAACGTAATACAGGACTTTTAACTCCCACCCTCTTTTTCACCTTATCTACCGCTTGATTACGTCGTAGCAAACTAATTGCCTAGATTAGCCTATTGCGGCGCGGCTGATTAAAAGCCGTAAAACCAGCCAGCGAACGTCTGCGGCATCTGAGCATCTCCTCGAACGCGTTTCGCGTAATCGCTTTTTCTACCCTCTCGTACGCAAATATCTCGCCGATATCGTTTAGCCTCACCGTTTCATTACTTAACGCGAAACTCGTATCGTTAGAAACGTCTACCGATAATGGAATTAACAATCAGATTTTGTTCTTTATGTGGTTAAATCTTTACTTAAGATTACTTGAACATTTCTTCTTATGAGCAACTGACACTATTCCGAATTCTAGCACCATTGAAAGGCAAAGCATAAACGCTTTACTACTACAACTTTAATAATTTTTTCCTTGAACATCTTCGGTCTTTACTTTCAAAGTCTAATCGTTAATTTCATTACTGATAGAATCCTCTTGGCACAACTCCGTTCTCGAAATTCAAAAAATTAATGAAAAAAGAAATGAGACGAAATTTTTGGACAAAGAATTCTTAAAATTCGTTTGCCGTAGTTGAGAACAAAGGCGTCCCGGTTGTTCAAAGGCTAATCAAAGGCGAAATAAACGGAGTAATCGAGGAAGAACGACGAGTGGAGGACAGCGAGCGAGTCCAGAGGAAGGAGTGAGAGTCTGTTAACAGTGCTGACAAGGAATAAGTTCGGCAAACATTCGGCGCGATCCTCAAATATCGGCGGCCGCTTTGATCGTGCCGTGCTATGCGGTGCCGTGCCGTTAGACACCCGTGCCTCGTGGTCTTCTTTGCTCTCTCTCACCTTTTCCTCTATTTAAGTATTATCGCCGCGGTCCCCGGTACTCTCCGCCGCCTCCAAGTCCTCCGTCGTCGCACGGTCTCATCGTTTCCATGAAGTGGACGCGCGGGCGCGCGCCAAAGGATCCTTCCTTGTTCATTGAGAAAAACGGCGTTACACTCGCGAGTCACGTACAGAGAGCATCGGGCGTGCGATTTCGATATGGCCATCCAAGGACTCCCGGTGTTCTTTCTACGATACTCCTCGATCACCGGTGATCTATTATGCTCCCACCGGCCGGGACACCTTTGACTTCTAACGATGTTTCCGCGAGGGAAAACACGCGCATCATTGACGCTGATCGATCGCTCGAATCTACAAACTATTTCCAACTGCGATAACCTGTCGAGAATCGATGTCCCGAGTTGTGTAAGTACGCTTTTCTATTAGCGAACGATAAGATCGTCGATGTAATTCCGGATCACTGGACTCTATGCACTTACAAAAAATTGTATGAGATGATGGAACAAAAATCATTATTTTTAAAGACCAAAGAGAATATCGATTTCATTTTTCGAACACTTCTCGGTACGACGTTTCACATTGAAGAGATTTAGATAGAGAGAACAGAGCTAGGACTGTCGAACAATGAATCGTATAATATAATGGGGTGTCTAAAAGCAGCGATCATAGAGCCTTAAACAGAGATAGTCGCCGCAGGTGCGACACGCGCAAGCTTTAGACGACGATAATCGGGGAAAATACCGACTGTGATTTCGGTCGGTTGGTTTAGGAACCGTCTGGCTCGCGCGAGTTTACCTACGATACGATGTACCTGCCCCTAACAGTGATAAATTTCACCTCTCGGTGGGACAGGTGGACGCCAATTTCTCTTCTTTATTCTCTCTGTCTCCATGCACGGTTCTCCTTTATGGTAGACCGATCACAGGAAAACGATGGACTCTCGATACAGGCCGCACGCGTCACGGTGAAGATTTTAATTAGCCATCTGACGCTTTTTTTATTTTATCTGCATCCATCGTCTGTTTGCCTCCGTTCAATCGCTGCTGTCTTATTTCGCTCAAATATTTCTCGGAATTTTTTCAACCCTTCAGGAACCAAGAATTACTCTGATCCATTTAAGGATGTATTGGCTATACAGTTAATCCCAAAAGTTTATGCACTTTAGAAACGCATTTTTTAAAAAGAAATCAGATGTCGGAAGAACATTGCTAATAATAAACAACAAAAAAAAATTTTCGATTTTTCCGAGATTTTTCCAAGGGATACCCCTTCAATTTCTTCCAAATTTTCGTTTTTGGCCAATAACTCCCAAATCGTTGGACATACGGAAAAATTGCATATGACCTTTCTTGTAGAGGACGATAAGATCTACAATTTCCATGTAAAAATTTTTCGCTAGTGTCAATAGTTAACGAGTAATTTGCAAAAAACTGTTTTTTCATTTTTCATCAATAACTCGTTAAATATTAATGCTATCGAAAACTTTTTAGACAGAAATTGTAGATCTCGTCGTCCTCTACAAAATGGTCCTATAAATGTTCCACTACGTCCATCCGTTTGGGAGTTACTGGCAAGAAACAAAAATTTTTGTCAAAAGTTGGCTGATTCGACGGTGGAATGGTCAGATTTTGTGAACATCAATAAAATGCCAAATAATCATACGTAACTCGTTAAATATCGAAGTTAGAAGGAAAACAACTGCTAGTTGTACGATACTCTCGTACGTTTGTACGATAAAAACCGGAGAAGCTTTCGGTTTGAAACATTGCGTCGAAGTGGTACGTGACGAGCCGCGGCTCGATTCGACAAAGGGGTACGCGCACATCCTTAGCGACGCTTATTATTCATAAGAACGGCAGATTCTGAATAAATCATAATAACGAATGCGTCAGAGAGGGTTCTGACGTCCCGCAATGCAATCGCGAATGCACGCCGTGTCTCGGTTTACGTTGCAGCAGGTGCTGTGGCGACGGTTGCGGTAGCACGCGCGGTATTCGAACTCAAAGTTCAGAAAATGGATCGTTTACGTTTAGATCATCTGTGAATTCCTATACCATCGATTTAACAGCATGTCGAAGGATCTATGTTTCAAATGCTCCTAATGTAGGTTTGACACTGATTCAAAATGAGATCAGTTGAACAGAGAATATCTAGAAAAGGGACGAGAAGAGACCTAAAGAGAGAGCAACGAGAGAGAAAGATATGAAGAACGATAATGGAATCGATGAAATCTTAAAGATTCATCTTCCAAAATCTTAAACTCCTGTCGTTGGTTTAACACTACTTAAAAATGGGACGATTGTTGAATATAGATTAACGTCGGGAACAACGGGTCGAACGTGGAATGTCTAAAAAAGCGATGAGAGATTTGAAGATCGGCGACATAAAATGGGCACCGAGAGGGGAAGAAGGGGAGATATAAAGAAAGAGAATGGAATCAGCGCGACTTCGGTCTAAAGTGGAACGGTACGACGCGGCGCGAGGTTGCTCGTTAGGTTCACGGAGGTCAGACTGTAGGTGATCTGGCTGGAGGGTACGAACCCGGGGCATGTAGACCGGAAGTAACGTCACACCCGCGTGGCTCTGAATGCGCATACCGGATGTGTGGCATCGGCTCCCCATCAGAACCATCAACATCACATTCACAATTCCTGCACATCGCCGCCTCGTCGCACATCACATCACATCGCCGTATATACTCGCACGCACGCACGCACGCACGCACTCACGCACGTATCTACCTATGCACGCACGGATCGAGGATTTTCCCTGTTTCGAGACGCGGCACACGCAGACCGTTCTGCCACGATTTTCGACAAATTTCACCCGTCCGCGGTCGACCGTGAATCGTTGTGCAACGAAACGAGAACCGAGTTCATATATTACTCGAGCCCTTTTCTGTGTTACGTTTGTTCTCCTTTTTTTTTTTTTTTTTTTTTTTTTACCGGGGAGACAGGTCCGCCCGAGTGATTTTTTAGAGATAATTAAATTGAGAAGCTCGATGCGTGACGATACTTTGGTAGTCGGTACATCGATCTGTGGCTACGCTTTTTATCAAACTAAATTATGTAAGTATATCTCAATTAACAGAAAAAGACAAATCAACAAACAAAAAGACTGTATCAAGCAATTTCAAATTACATCGATTTACATTTCCGGACAAAAACATAATTGTCGTTTAGAGGAAAGAGAAAAAATAACGTGAAATATTGAAACAACGCTTCTTCCTGATCGATAAACGTCTACATATTATACTTGCAATTAGCATGACCCTTGACTCGAGTAAGTGTATTTGCACTATAAATCTGAAACTAGATCAATAAATGCGGTAAATAGATGCAACAAACTCGTACATACAACACTGTTTTAATGGCCGATACGTTTTTCACTACTTTATTAAAATGATAGCAGTCATGTTTAATGGAAAAATGCAAAACGAAATCGACTATTTAAATATCTATATGTTAGAAAAAGTGAATCTGACGCTCGTAATCGATGCTACATTTAAAACGGAATCGTGTAAACGCTCGGTATGGAAACGTCAAAGTTATCGAATAGTATCGCGGTATCACGGGAACGATCCTGTAATTAGAAGTCGTTGAGAAACCTGTATACTCGGTGGAACGCGTGCAAGCCGCAAAGGGAGGCTAGAGAGAGAGAATATCGAAGACCAGAGGAGAACGTTTTCCGCGAGGCTGGAGTACCTCAGATGTAGAAGGGAAGAGAGAGAAAAAAAAGGCGGCACTCACCTTTGGTTATGTTGAGGCGGACTCGTTCCTTCTCCCAGGAGGCGAACGAGGCCTCCAGGGCCTCGGTCATCTTCTTGTTGGTCCCAGGTGTTAACGGCGGCACTTGCGCCGGTATATCTGCAACGTGATACAGACATTCCGATCATTAAATTGCCGAGAACGAAATTTAATTAATTTTGCATCCATTCACAAAAAAATTCCTCTTTCGTGTTTATCAATCAATTATTGAAACACCGCAGTTCAAACTTTGCCTCTTTTACAGTAATAACCTCGGCTTTTGTAAGAAATAGATTTTATAAAGTAATTGTTTATATGTAAAACACAATTTTTAAATTGATATAATAAATGATTTATCCGCGGTCCATCACTATTTTTTCATTTCGACAGAATGAGATCGATTCAGAGAAACGAGTTACCATTTTGTTTAAGTTAAGTCAAGGGGTCAACGGCCTTAAAAGACAGGGAATTCCTATTTGCATACTCAAAATTATCCGTGTTCCAGATTAATTTTTTTTCTCTTTTTTTCTTTCAGAAAAGATCGACATCCCTACACGTTTCTCGCTGTTTTCGATCGCTGGAGTGGACGTGTGAGAAGCCAGGTTAATGGTGCTTCTCACAAAGCGGCGGTGCACACAGGCATAAGTGCGGAGAGGCCCGCGCGTACACGCGGAGGAGCGTCAGGTGTCGCGGGCAGGAGCAGGAGCGAAAGCGAACCGAGGCAGAGGCGAGGGGGGGCACCCATCCTAGATAGCATCGTCGTAAAGAGGGGTGCAACTGGCGGGCAGGTGCAGGTGCATCGTCGTTGTAGGTACTTATACACGGTCGCTCTATGCCGTCCGCGACGCTTCGCCTTATGGCGCGAACGAACAATACTTGACTCGGCCGCGTTTCATATTCTTTGTCTCATCTGTTCGTCACCTTGACCTTAGGGTTACGCGTCGTCTTTCCCCCGGACATAATTTTCGATCCAGCCGAGTCTCTCAAACATGCGAAAATCTCAGGATCTTTTAATTTCCACGTTTTTTCTCAAGTTAACTGAACTTTCAGCAATTGCATATTTACTCCTGACAAATGTTTTTGAACGGGAATGCAGAGTTCGAGTCCGATGGAGTAATTTTCGTTTATCGAGAACGGAAGAAACGTAAGCTTGATAAGATAGACTGGACTGAGCGTGAAAACAAAGAACCAGTGGTCTGGCAACTAGCCACCGCAAATCTCGTCATTTCTTTTTTCAAACAAGGAACGTGGTTCCATTATCAAGTAGAAAGATTAGAGTAATAATGTTTCTTCATGAATTCGTCGCTATCGAAATTTCTATCCTCTCTCGAGTTATCGGAACTGCGTCGAACCAGCGCCAATAAACGACGTAGAGTAGGAACGAGTAAAGTCGAAGACGAAAATCGTGGCGTGGAGGAACCTAGTGCGCGATAAAAATCGTGTTCCCTTGGCGGACGTCGGGATATCTGCACAGCTGGATTTGCATGGCTATAAGCTCTTCCAACGGCATACCGCCGAAAGTCCATTAAGTATGTATGGCATGCACGCACGGTAAGTCTCCCGTAACCCATAAGCACCTTTGTCTCAACGCGCACAGCCACACGCGAATACACTTATACCTGTGCGTGCCCCTTCTATACGGACACGTGCGAGCGGAAATTTGCATACCTCCGCGCCGCGTTACAAACGTACAAAGTATCGTTTCGGGGCGGCTCACTCGCTAGAGAAACACCGCCGAGTCGTTCGCCGCCTTAAATGGCTCTACCGAATTTGACGCGCGATAGAAATAATTAATTAGCAATACGATGAACCCTTCGCCACGGGCTTCGCTACGTTTTAGTGGCCGTTAGATCAGAAACCGATTAAATATGTAGGTTTTATTTGAAAACGAAAATTGTACAATTTTTATTATGTGGTAAGACAAATTTTCTTGAATTAAAAGTTCAATTTTTAATCAAGTCTATATTAATAATATTAAAATAGAAATCTATTTAATTCCAAGAATGAAACTTTTATTTTTAAGAACACATAGATATATACTTTGTAATAAAAGAATTATAATTCTCATCCTAAGATAAAACCTATGTAGTTAATCGATTCCTGATTTAAAGAGTAGTAAAAAGAAACGAACCTCCTAATGGCAAACGATCGTCTTAAATCGCAAACGTTTCGTCGTTGCGTTAAACACCTGCTTGCATTTTGGTTCATTTTTTATGCATGGAGAGTCGTAATACTTTTGAGAATTTCGAAATTGTTTGAAACGAGTCGACTCATTTCTCAAACACTTAAGCCTCATGTATAATTCAATCGACAGGATTGACGAATTCCCTAAAAAAACGATCGTACCATTTCATCGGGTTCCATGGCAAATACTTTCGCGGCACACCGGTGCTAAGTGTATCAGCGAGGCACGGAACGAGAATTATTCATCGGGACGCGTCGGGGAATGCGCGTAATCGAGGAGGAAGAAAAGGAATCGGGCACCGAGCGAAGGGATCGACGGGAGAAGTTCCCGTAGAAGTCGAATTGGAAACCCCACGTGCCACGGCGCAACGCTCGCCTCGTGAACGGAATCCCAATCGGGCCACATTTGCGCGAACGACGCCTGTGGCTCGTCGTACACCTCGTTGCGAATGCCGCGTATGATCGAGCACCGACGAGACCCGCCCGTAAACGCTACCTCGATGGATTCCGCGGACCCCAGATTTATCTCTTCTCACGCGGACCTCCGTGCTCGAACAGTTTCTCATTCACCAAATTCGATCGTCCAGACGGACTGATCGTTAGAACTCGGACGCTGATTATTTAGATCAGTGCAAAAGTTCTTGCCTGATTTGAAATTATGATACGATCGTTTACATTTTTTAATGCAGTCATTCTTGTTTCCAAGTAGGGTGATTCTTTTATCGTAGAAACTGTAAGATCGTAAATCAAACGATAAGCATCAGAATTCAATGCAAAGAAATTATAAACATCGCGGCTACCGTTCAAGGCATAAAAAGCTCAATGAATATTTCAATATTTAAATGACAAAAGAAGTGTACATTAAAAACAGTTTTTAAACTGATAACGTAATTAGTTTTTTCTTTTTAATGTAAGAGCCTGCAGTTTATTGATCGTCATATTTCAACCGTGAAGAGTAGATCGGATGGTTAATGACAACTATCAATTACAATAACTAGTTTAGTAATGTATTTCAGTCACTTAATGAAATCAATGACTGAGAATATTTTTAAATAGTTTTTACTCTCAAACCCTACGTATTGGCACGTGGAATTGATTGAATTAATTCTGTAATTAAAGTGAAATGATAATACAGACAAACCGTGGTGGCGAGGGTAGAAATATTCTGAGGTATCGCCGTTCCGAGAAATCGAAAAACGTCGCAGGTGCGCATTATTTTTTCAGCTCGCGACTCGGCGACTAAATTCGATATCGAGACCGATTATCGAAGCCAGGCTATCCGCGATGGGCATTGCTTAATCGAATGGAAATGCAAATGAGTAAATGACCCGCGACCCAGCTGACACTTGACCCGTCTCGTTCAACATAAATTTACATAGCTCGTGTTATTTGCGGTCGGAGCCTATAACCCATTCCACCGATCCTTGCGTCGTTCGATGTACGATATTTTTTCCTGCACGATAATCTTAATTGTCTCCCCGAAGAACGTGTTTCTACCCGAGGCGAGGGATCGGTTCGGATTCCGTGTCCCACAGTGTCAGCACGTTAAAACGAATTTACTACCGAATTTCCTACGGAATTAAAGACGATTAGTGGCGGTTAGCGTAAGGGATTAGCTCTTCCAATATTCATGGAAGTTCGTCTAAACTTGGTTACAGAATTTCAAGAATATTTTAATGAAGAAACCATTCCTGCTTTAGTTTGGTAAGACAAAGAATACTGTGTATTATTAATGAACTGCTTTATATACAAATTATATCTGAAGAAAATGTAAAGAATTTATGTCACGTATAAAATAAAACAATAATGCACGTTGCTATTCTTAAAGGATAAAAGAAACCTTAATATACATAGCACTTTTAATTATCGTTCAACTTTGTTAATAAAACCTTTTTTGTACCTGACAATTAGAATTACAATTTTTATCTGAAACATTTTTTGCTAAGACGAAGAAAAAGTTTGTGTAAAAACAATTTGATTTATTAATTAATTATTGGCGCTACCGAAAAAACTTTTATACGGAAGTTGTAGATATTGACATCTTCTACAAGAAAGATTCTATGCATTTTTCTTGTAACTTCAATATTTAACGAGTTAAGTACGATTAGTTGGCATTTTTTGGGTACTAATAAAATACGGCCATTCCACTTTACGTGTACTGGAAAATACTCGTTAACTATAGATGATAGAAAAAAGCGTTTTAAACAAAAGTTGTAGCTCTCATTATCAGCTACAAATAAGGTCCTATGCATTTTTCTCGTACGTCCAACGGTTTAGGAGTAATTGAGAAAAAACGTGAATTTCGAATAATCTGAAGGGGTATCCTTGACAAAATTTCGGAAAAATTCGAATTTTTTGTTCTCAAAATTTCGAGAGATGCTTTTAGTAAAAGTTATAGATACTGCTATTACCTCTAAAAAAGGTCGTATACAATTTTTTCTATCTCGTAATGAAACGATACATTCTGTATAACGGAGAACCGAGACAGAAAATTAGACGAACGATCTGCGTGTCTCGGCGAGGTAAAATTTTTCCCGGAAACGCGTACAACATATCTCGCACTTTTTTCCTCGGCCGAGAAAGAATTAACCGACGATCGAGTTCCCCCGCTTATAAGGTCGTAATATTTTTTTTTCTCATCCGCGTGGAACACGTCGAGGTAAGTTTGTAGATGAGTTTTAACGGACACGGGGCACGTGCTGGCAACGTCTTCTGGCTTATCCCTCTTTCCACGCCGACTCTGGAATATACTCAGCAGCCAAACAACTGCGGCAGCTGTCCTGAACAAACTACTAGCCCTCGTGGCGTGCAACGCTCTTCCAAAATCTTTCACGTCTCGTTCGTCTCGCCTACACAAGTTCTCGTAAAAAGTCATATTCGAAATTTCGCACGAAATTTCAAAGTGGAATTAATAGAAATCTCTTGACACGGTTCTATGGGAAGTTCGTGAGAAGAAAACCAGTTGCACTTTTTCTTTTCGATTCGACTCGAGTGGCTCTCGTGTTGGAAATGTTCGTGCCTCTAATTGACACTTCCCTCAACCCTTATTAATTAAGACGTGTGTCATAACCGTAATTTTTTCACGCTTGGAAAGTTGGACAGTACCATTTTTCTCTAGATCGATCGATAACTCGAGCAAAAAATGGTACTGCAATAATTGACATTCTTCAAAGGATTCGTGAAACAGAAGTCGATACAAAATAGGAGAGACGAATAATATAGCTTTCAATAGATGATGCCAAGAGGCAACGGATCGGATCGATTATTTTGACGAAGCATACACGGTGGATGGTTTATTCGGTGGGTACTTGCAGCACGTGACCCTTGTACACCTGTTGCTCGCGGAAACCTGGAACGCGTCCAACGAGGGGAACCCACCCTAACCGTTTACCCCTGAAGAGGCGATGAATTCGAGACGGGCGAGGGTTGCCGCGATAAAAATACATTTGTACCGAGTGTCTCCCGTCGAACAGCCGCAAATCTCCAGAGATTCGAGGAACGTTTCGCTATCGTCTAAAATAGACCCAAAGTTTCTCCCATAATTCGTCAGATATTATTAGACATTTTTAGATAGAGAAGATTCCAACGTAACTCTGGTGTAATACGTGTACTATGTACATTTAAAAACGGAATAACTATTTTCATATTGGGTAGAGCAACTCAATTATCTGCAGAATATCAGAAGGCTTACTATATAATTTCTAACAAAAAATATGATTTTTAATTATTCCTGGTGTTTAATAAAAATGTGTAACATCCCGTTTTTAGATCCGAGTTACATGCATGTATAAAGTTTCATCATGGGTGGGAAGTTTATCGCGTACATTCCCGATTCGGTTGGTGACTTGCCCGAGCACATCCTGTCTCGTTAAGAGCCAAGGACGCGTATAAACCATGAAGCCTGCGGTTTTTCCCGAAAGGGCTGACCAGGACTATCCGGTAGTAGCGAGATAAAGCTTATCTATCTCGACGACAACGGTTTGTTTGCGCTCGGTACGTCGTCATTTTGACGGTTTATGGCTACGCCTCCCGCCTGGTGAACCACCAGATTCGGAGAAAGATTTCAAAAGATCGTTCGAAATGATTTTCATTTACCAACATTTTTACGCTGATTAAGATAATAGCTTGAAGCCCGATTAGAAATATTTTCATGCAATGATTGAAGCGATTATTGATGTAATATTTTATTAAAATAATTAAGCACCGTGAAAGGGGGTGGCATTCTGCCGTGTATGTGGCCTGAGAAAACTAAATCAGGGTTAAAGATGATCCTGCGGGTGATGTCGCGGATAAAATAACTGCGGGTAAGGAGCAGCAGTTAGTGAGTACGAATGGCGACTTGATAATCAACAGGCATGTTAACGAGCGGTGGCGACGTTGTTGATTATCGCGAAACCGCGTGTCTCGACGCGATAAGAACGGACGGCGAGCGTGTTACGGTTCATAATTAACGTCTTAATCGGGGAAAGTACGAGTCCCGATCGGCGTGTTATTATTAACATAATGATTAACGCGTAATGATCGGTGTCGCGGGACGTTAAATCAGTTAAATGAACGCGACCGCTGCCGGAAATGAGGAAAATCACTATGATCCCCGAGGGCGGAGTTACACGACTGCGGGACGATCTACGATCCATGGGAGAATTCGTAACAGACACCAGATCTGTAGTTTACGATCGATAAATCTGAGAAAGCAGTCGGCGAACATTTTATAGGCGATGCAGACTTAAATGGCAGATTCAGTGTTTTCAGAATACTCTACTTAAGGGGCCTTACCAGTGTGAAACTTAAAAAAAATCGAATTTTCCTTTGCATTTTTTCGAAAGTTTATACCATTAAAAATATCATACTAAAATTCCAAGGTCGGATCTAGACTAGTTTTCGAGTGGCAGCTTTCTAACAGTATTGATGCAATATAAGTAATAATGTAATAGTTAATACTTTACACGCGTTTTTCTCGAAATGGTATTTTCCAAATTTACTGACACTTTAACTCAAAAACCAATTATCCAATTGATTTAAAATTTTAACAGAGTGTTCCAGACATGTTTTATTGTTGAATGACATAGAATATTCTTGATTGGATGAAAACTATAATTTTAGCAACAAAAAACGACAAATTTTTTAAGGAAAAATAAAAAAATCCATAAAGTTTAAAAATATTCCATAGAATACTTTTCTTAAAAAAATGTACAAAAATGACCTAAATTTATGGCGGTCACACTGGTAAGGCCCGTTAATGGAATATCATTGTAAAAAGGAACAACTGATGGGATTAGGGATTCCCTTAGGATTTTCCAAGACGAAGTTAAACGGTAGTAAAGTAATATCTATGATCTATGGCAGATTTGTTCCAGATCTCTACTTTAAGATCGATAAGTCTAAGAGAGTAGTTTGAGAACATTTCCTAAGCGATAAAGGCCAGGTTTAAGCTATTGAAACTCATATTTAAAAGTGTAGTCCTTTTCTCAGTAAGAAACACAGGTAGCGTCTGTGCATGTACGCAGCGAATGACTATCATCTTCGGACTGGAGATATTTCTAGAGGGGGTAGCAACAAGTAGTTGCGGCATTGTTAGGGACGGCGATTATCAAGAAACCGCGTGTTTCACCGAGATACGATGGCCTCCGCAGCGTGCGTCCCGGTGATAACGTCGACGCATGCCCGGCCCGACTTCCTGGACCGTTCTCCGCAGCACGAAAACCCACCGAATCACGGAATCCATGAGAAGCATGCGCTCTCGTACGAGCCGCTGCCGAAAGGAGCCCCGGGAGACGGCCAAGATTGCGGCTCAATTATCGTAGCCACCCGCTGATTAGCCAGCTGCTCCTTTTTTCTGTTGTTGCTGCACCACCAGATAAAACTGTAGATTACGGTGAATCGGTTATCGTTTCAGTGACCGCGGAGAGCTTCGTTACTGCAGTTTTTCCACGGGGAACATGGCGAACTCCTATATTAAAGCCGCTTGCTAATTAACAGGGGCTCGATATGAAGAAGTAAGATGAAGGTAGGACCGCGGACTTAATTGCTTCCAGCCTTGTTTTTCTTTCCGAGGAACACCAGCTGATAGGAATGCGTCGGATCTGGTTTTTCGTTTTGGCAAACCAAGTTTCAATCTTGTATGAAACCAATAATTTTGATCATAACGATGACGAACTCATCGGTCCAGAATTGGTCCATGATCGATTTTATTGACCCACATTCGACGCAATCGACTCGGCATTTATTAATAGAAGACCGACTGAACGACGTATTGTTCCATGATATACGCAGGTACGTTCCAGATACGATTCTAAATATCCATATTTAAAACGTTCAAGTCAGATTCATTTTCATTAATGAAGCTACAATGAAATCAATTTATGGACTTCGTTCTGTTTGACAATGGACAGTGAAATAAATTAGAACGTCTTGTTTGGAAAATCGCTATGGACACAGATCATTACTTTTTCTCGTTTCATTGCATCCATCGACCAGGTGGACGGCTGTTATTGCATATTTTTTCAAGCAATCTTTCTTTTTATACTTATCTGGCAACGTTCGCAGACGTTTACGTTCGGGCATTTACCCTAGATGCAAATTGCCATAGTCGAAACCGCAATTAGAATGTTTCGCGTACCGTTAAATTAAAATGTCTAAGACAACTGTTGATGCATTAATCTTGTCGAAACGACGCGTTATAAATCATTCTCCCTAGTATCGGTCCAACATTTGCATAGCGGCAGCGAGCGAAAGATTTCAAGATAAAGGGAGAAGATATTCGATTCGATTCCGTTTCCGAGGATTAATGGAAAGGAGAGGCGAGTTCCACTCGAATCAGTCTTCGTGCCGCGGTGATATCTACATGAACAAAACGGATCAAGCCATTCGCAGGAACCGGTTGCCAGGAAGCGGTGGCATGGCATAGCTTCTTCTTCTTCTTCGCTCGAGATATCCCCTACTTGCGCGTAGAAAGAAACAACCGTGGCCGTTTCGCGGGCCACCGACTCGTGTTGTAATTCATCCGCGAGATTTCCCATTTACCCGCGTGTTTTACCAGACCGCCAATTCAGAGGAACACGAAAGAACAGCAAGCGCGTCGATACTGCACCTCGGAATGCAATGACGATAAATGCTCAGCTAATAAACATGAGATAAAACGATATTTGAAACTACTTTGCAGTCTAGATAATAAAATTGTCAGTATCGAGGGACGTTTGGAAAGTTTGAGTCTAAATGTGGCAGCTTGTCGTCGGATATCGCGTCGCTGTTATACACATAAATTCCAATTATTGTTTTAATTATTATGATTAATTTTTACGATTTGTCAATGTTTTTAGTTTTTAACAAAGTGTTATGCGCTACTGTTCGGTTCAAAGCAGGTTTTATTTAAACCGATGTTGTTATTAAATTACTAAAAAACCGGTGGATAGAAATTGGGACGTGTCCCTTATTTTTAATTAATTTAGCGGATAACATCGATATCCTCATCGCGTTTTCATAATCTACCCCGTTGAGATCGAAAATCGATGAAAGAGTAGGAAAGTCGGAATGGAACGAGAGATTTGAACGCAGAGGCGGAAGTGATCGTTTCCAATCGACAATGGGAAACGGCTCGTGCTCCGAGAGCAAGAGGAAGCGTGTCAGGGTCAAAGGTCGACCATTTCTGGCACGGAGCTCCCTTCCCTGTCGAAAGGGAGTCCGTCCAACTGCAGGAAGCGCATATGCGCCCGGGATGCAGGTTACACGCCTGCTCGGTCCCCGACATCTGTCACGATCCATCCTGAGTCACGTACAACGTCTAACAACCTATCTTCCACCGCTATTGATCTCATTAACGTTTCTATGAAAAATCTCTCTTTATCCCCGAGTGCCACACGAATCGGAAGATCCGCGGAGCGGAACGCGATACGCGCAACGTCAAAGGAAAGGATCGACCGCAAGCATCCGAGCTGTAAACGCGGGAACTATGAAGAAAAAAGGGGACGGCGGGCTCGCATTCGCCCGTTCGGTACCATACCTCTGGGCCTGGCGAAGGACTTCATGGCCTTGATTCCCATTCCGGCATAAGCGTCGCCGCTATAGTCAACGTACATGAGTGCTGTCCTCGCGTGCTCACTGTACATACACGAATCTCCCGGATCACTGTCATTCGCTGCTGTACTTTTCCCTTTCTTCTCCTTTTTTTTTTATTCCATCTCCACGCCGAGATGGGACGCACGGTTCACTCGCGCCAATTCGGTCTCGCCCATCGGTCGAGATCGATCCGTCCGATCTTGATCAGTCGCGACATCGAGGCGAGGCTCGACGTAGAAAACGACGGTCGATCCTCTTCTATCCCATAATAACGTATCGAACGTCGACTTGTTTACCAACGATCGGCGACACACTCGCGAACGATTTCGACTGCCATTGCTATCCACTCTGTCACTGGATCACGTTAACGAACCTGAACAAATCCCCCGATTAATGTTACCGATCGTCACGTTTCACTGAAAACGCATGATCTCCAGAGGTCCGATCGACTTTCGCACGATCATTCACCACGTTCGGAACCACGAGGAGAGTCCCGATCGACTAGAGGCGCGCACAGGTGGACGACGCGACAGGTGAGAATCGTCCCGGGTAAATCGAAACGCGCACGGTTAACGCGGCGCGGTTAGACGCGTATTGGATGGAGCCGGCGTGTGTCCAGCATGTGTTTGCTATCAATTCATAACCGCGACCCAGGGGGCTATTTTCGAGTATCTGCTTGCGCAACGACGGTACTGGCGGCCAAGAGTAGGGGCACGTATTCCGGAGCGGAAATCGTGTACACCGGGAACGACGGGCCTGGCTCCGAAAATACGCGAGGAACTTCCAATTCGTGGCGCGATCTCCGATCCCATTCGAGCGGCGTTCTTCTTCCGTCTTTTGACGTTCTCGAGGCAGACGTGGCACACGAACCCGACCGGATCCAACGAAACGGGCGTGACAGAACGCGGCACTGGCACCGGCGATGATTAACGATGGAGTTTGAATCTGGACGTAGGATCGAGGTTGATCTCGGTTACCGAAGAGCGGATCGTTGGTTCGTCAGGCCGAAGCGCCACCGTCGAGCACGTACGACCGCGTTCCGCAGGTAAGTGCGTACGCGAGGAGAGAGGCGCGGGGCAGAAGAGACCAGAAGAAGAAGAAGAAGAAGAAGAAGAAGAGGTGAAACGTGGAAGAGAGAGGAGGCAGAGGAAAGAGCGAGCGAGCCAGGCCAGCCAGCTGGACGAAGAGAACGTGGAGGAGGACGCTCGTCGCGGTCGACTGTGGAGGGATGAACGAAGAACGGAGGAAGACGGGAACACGTAGTCGTCGGGAGGGGATCGAGAGAGTTTATTCGAGGCAGCGGGACGTGGCGGCGGAGGTGGACGCGCACACCGTACCGAGCTGTTCCTTGTCCTTCGAATCGCTGGACGGATTCGTAGGAATCACCGTCGTGTCACCGGGTCAAACACTGCGGCTATACAAATCTCGCAATACGAAACTTCTCAGAAATCATCATTTACGTATGCTGATAATCTACTGCGAATCGTAAAACAGGATTTTCTAGGCCCAATTTTTAGAAAGCTGATTTACCCATCGATATAACGTCGATCAGAGAAAAATAAATCTTCCTTATTCAAACTGTTTCAAGTTACCGATAAAACTCAGACCGATTCAACTAGGAAGAGGAAGCTCCGTTGACGCTGTTCCAAAAATCGGAGAACAACGCTAGTACGCTTTTCGATCGATAGACGCGAAAGCGAGAAGAACATCGCTGACGGAGAGGACAAAGGAAAGGCGATAGACCGCCAGACGAGAATGAGATCGCTCGGAAGAGAGAAGAGCGTGTCTCTCGGGTGTCAGGGGTCCCCACCGGTCCGACGTTCGTTCGCCTAGCCTCGCTCCTCGCTTATAGTTTTATGAATGAATACTCTCCCGTCGACGCGGTAAACTCACACTGCCGCGACGGGAACGCGCGCGACATCCTCTTCCCTTCGTCTCCGCCGAATCCTACCACCGATTTCTCCCACCCGACGCGATTCTCCTTTCCTGCTTCCAACCGTCGTCTCCGTCTTTATCAATTACGCCGCTCCGTCTTTTTCCGTTGCTCGCGCGTAAACCTCTTCCTCGTCTCTCTTCCATCTTCCTCTCTCTCCACGACTGGTACGCGTCCGTCCCTCTCCTTCTTCCGTCCGACGCACGCGACGACTGGTACCTTCGTCTTCGTCGTTCCACGGCCGAGCGAGGATCGTGTACGAGGCCTATCTCTCACGTACGCGCGCAGACGGAGACAGGCCCGTTCCTTCATTCGGTCGGTTCGTTCATTCATGCCTCGGACACGGTACAGTATGCCCGGTTCGAGTCGAACCCACTCCCTCCCACCCCCGACGATCCAGTGCACCGTTTTTCCTTCTGCCTCTCGCTGCCGCTGACGTAGCGAAAAAAATATTCACGGGCCGTCGGTCTCGCCCGCGCCAAGATTTTCCTCGGTACCGTCCGTCGCCGAGATCGAAGACGATTCTCTACAAACATCATTTTTGTCACGATCAGTCTTGCGAATGGAATTCCAAAGTATCACTCGGAATCATTCGTTGTTATTTTTTATGCAAATGAAACATAGTCCTCCTACGTTCTCATGTTTCAATCATTAATAGAAGACACGAAAACAGTTTTAGAGCGACGTCACTCTTTCAGAATTGTTAGATCACCGATCCTTTCCCAAGGAGGTCGTTATTGAAGAAAAAAAAAAAACGATGACCATTTCCTTTTCTGTCTGAGAGAGAGAAAAAGGTTTCATTCAAGATCTACGCGCAGCTCGACGGGGCACGGAAGTCGTCTCGTAACACCGGGCAGCCCGGTTTTCAACGGAATAATCGACGCTAGCGTAGCATTCGGTGGAAGGCGAGACGTAATTACGCTCGTATATGCTAGAACGCAAACACTATTTAACATCGCTGGTAATTTCTGCCCGTGTGTCTGCCCCTTCCCCTTTTGCCAACGCGCAACCCACGGCTCTCGAGGATGTTGCCTCGCGGTGATTAATGTGAAACTTCTTGCTCGCGGGCAAGGCTAAAAATTTCTTACGGGACGCGTTTCCGGCACCGCGAGACCATTCATAAACTCGCCACTCGATATTATCAGCCAATACCGATCGCAACTTTTACTGATACGCTACATGTTTCACTAACAGATTAGCGGAGTATGGATTTTGCGCATTACTAGAAGAATTGTAGACATAAGATATATCATAATATTTGAACAGCGAAAGAGGTATAAATTTACATTTCATTTTATTTTTAATTTACATCAAAGTAATTTTATTTTGCACAATGAAAGTATGCACAGATTTCAGATTTAATTAGATGGATAAAAAATTGTAAATGTACGGAGGAACATTACGAGAGAGAGAACACGTGAAATAGCTACTTTCGAATCAGTTGACAAGGATCAGATAGGTCGAAACTAAAGCCGTGTGGAATGCACATCTACTTAGAGCAAGTAGAGCGTGGACTATTACTAGCGATCAGGGGTGGCACGGAATAATTAGAAAGTAATTAGAAACGCAATCGTTCGAATTAAGCTAGATATGTAGCTATGATTTATGAATCCGTTCGAAGGGAGCTTCACGGGCAACCATAATAAAGCTCGATATAAGTCATCGTCAATTCAGAACCTGTACAAACATCGTCACGTGAAACATGGAGTTTGTTATTCAAATATTCTACATTCACGTAGTCTCAGACTAAAGACGTACTTTGGTTATCGTGTTATTATGAACAGGAAGACTAGGAGGCTCAGTTTACTGTATAATGTGTAATAAAAAATTAAAAGAAATTGCTGTTCTAAGCTTAGAATTCTTCGAAAGAGCTTCTTCTCAAGTTTGCATATTTATGAACGAGGACGTATATACAGATACGCGTGTGACAACGATGCGACGCGAGAATATGCTACAAATTGATGCACGTCTAAAGACGTCGCGAACTTTTTATATTTTGCGCGATTTCACGCGAAACGCGAAGAGGTGGTACTCTCCTCCTTGTCCTGGCGTGGCTAGGCTCCTTTGCCAACCGGTTGCGCGGCATTCGTTTCGATAAATTATCTGGGAAACGGTTCGCCGACTTTGGCAACTCCGGATCTGGCCTCTAATCACGGGCAACAGCTGCGCAGGCCGATAAATAAACAAGCATGCCACCACCGAATGTGTTACGTGTACTCTTGAATGAACCGTACGGACTTCATTCAAAACGAACATATTCACAATTGGGATCGTTGCATCTGAGAATCGATGAGTAAATGCATAATTAAATTTTGAATGAACGTAGATACAGTTGCTAAGAGAAAACACCAGTCTGTTCTATTTTATTTTTTTACCGAATGAACTGGTTTTGCGTTATCTGGACCGTGGGAAACAACTACTGCACTGTTACGCGCATTTAGAATTAGCCTTTTCCAGTTTCTTATCAATATTTTTTAGAAATATTAATTAGACACATTGCATATGTATGTCGTGTACATGTATACATAATCTGAAGTTCATTCATTGATGGAATACAATTTCATTGGCTTTGCTACTATTTGCTTACTAATTGAAGAGCAGTAGTTGTATAGTTTTTTATGTGACGAATTAATCTACGTCGAGCAGACGAGAAATACTCAAAGCATTTATATTGCATAACGAGTAGATATTTTTTCCATCTAGGATAATTGACCTTGTGCACGTTGAGTGGATCGGGAATCGTTTTGGGTTTCAAGGCTGGACGAGTGTCGAAGGAGAGGTCAGACTCTCTCGTTCCATTCACGAATTCATCAGCGTTCGACCGCTGTTCTATAATCCGTTCGAATGACCGAGAACCCGGAAGGCGTTGCGAGAAAATCGTAACCGTCGATCAGCCGCCGGTAGATATTAATAAAGTGGGAGGAGAAACGGGACGGAAATACCGGAGAGCGAGAACGAGACGAAAAACAGTGAGCGAAATAAGAGAGGTGTACCCGGTAGCACCTTCACTATAATAAAATCCACTTCGATAATAAAATAAGAAAAATAGCTAATTTTACGCATATTAAATATTTCTTATTTCCTTCGGACTCGACGACCAAATGGGTTGTATTACTTGTATGAAAGGTAAAAACGATATGAATGGGGCGATTACGAGCCTGCTTCGATTCACACGTTACAAAGGGTTGATGGATTAAAAACAGTGACAAGTAGCCTAGGGTTCAAAGGAGGAGAAGGAGGAAGCGCGCAGCCCGCGGCAGCAACGGAACAACAACGACGACGACGACGACAACAACGGCAGCACCTACGGTGATCCATCGAGACCGGAGGAAGAGAAGAAAAGGGAACGATGTGTGAGCGTCGGGGGAGGAGGGAAAGAAACGGCCGCTGCGGAGGATGAACTCGGTGATAGAGAGCAGAAGCTGCTCCGCGGGGTACGCTCGCCGAAGGCTGGGCAGGTTTTTGCTCGGCTTTTTTACGCTGTTTATTATAACTAGGAAGAGCCGGGATACGCGAAGCAGGCTGATATACAATGAGCGTCCGATCGCGATCGGTGGACGTCCTCCTCCTGCTCCTTCGAACAGTTATTCCCGATTACTTTTATAGGGTTATTAACCCCCTCGACTCTCAGCTTTAAACTCTCATAAATATAAATTCGCCAAGTTTTTTAATTTATTTTTACAAAAATGTTGAAGTAAAATTCTGATTTTCATGGCTACTGACTCGTTAAAATATAAATAATTAAAGCTATTTATTTAAGAATTTATAAACTTATTCGATGTAGTCAAAATACCTGATCGAGCATTGGGAAAATGAGGCATAGATTTATTACCATTATCAGACCTTGTCTCCCTAAGAGACACATCGAGAATTATTGTCCTAAGCTGTACATCGTACGAGAAATGGATTTTTGACCGAAGCCTCGATTAAGGATTATCGTTAATTCGAATCGCGGGAGAGGGACTCGGCAGAGGCGATCTGCGGGGCCGCGGCCAGGAAGGTATGGTTTAAAACGGCGAGGTGGGATCGGGATGGAGAGCGTGAGAACGCATAAACTTATAAGGAACGAAAGAGAGGCCACGGAGATGGAAGGGAGAGCTCCTTTCCTCGGCCGCTGAAAACAGCTCCGCGGAGTAGAACCGTAGGATAGCCTATCTGTAACACGTCACTTCCTTCGAGAGCCGTTTATAACCATCTTTTTCGCTCATTTATCCAACACTTTTCTACCACTTCCTTCGCCGCCGCTTTTTCCTCTACCGGGATCATCCGTTTAAACGCACAGGTGTAAGGATGCTCCTTGTAATAGCAAATAGAAATTATTACTCTAATTACCGGCGAGCTTCGCAAAAAGTTCTCCCTCCGCTTTCTCGATCGGACTACAAGCGCAAAATGAATCTTGCCATCAATTTTCCAATGACGAGACTTCATGTACTTACAAAAACTTTCATACGAAGAATATACAGGCATATGAACACACATTAACACTTTTCAAGAAGAAAACGAATATTAATTTATATTCCCTTTTAGTTTAACCCGAACGACGATATATCGTCGCTTATCTGAGGGCGTCTTACTATTCGCATTGCGAGAGAATTATCTCAAAATAAATTTATAAATTTATAAAATAAATATATTTATTTATTAATAAATTATAAACGATCTAATTTCATGGCAAAAGAATTAAAAAAATTGTTTTTAGGTTTAACTTTTTGTCATATCCTTATTGCATATACTCTGCTTCTTGGAACCATGATCGCAACATGTTGATGGCTGTTACTTATTTTGTTAGAAATTATTGAAAATGTAATATTTATATTTCATACTAAGTGATCTACATAAAACTATGATCCAACGATGATTATTCTTATGTACAACTATTGTTTGTAGACGAGAAACTCATTTCTATGTCATTCTTTGCATAGGTACAATACTTTCGTTCGGTACTAAAAGGGTTAAAATAAGGGTCGACAGTCTAACGACGAATAGACGCATAGTCTTTTTCTGTTCTATAAATAATTTACGTGAATTGAACTAGGCAGGTGTGAACATCGGTCGAGATCGAAAGCGAACACCTCTCGACCCGTATCGAGTTCCATTCTATTAATTAAGAGAGTGAATCTTAACGACCGCGAATATGAATTCGAAGTACGCTACTGGAACGATCGTACAGGTAGCGGATCCGATCGAGAAAAAGCGAAGGTTCGGAGAAAGGCGGCTCGCTTTCAGACGATTCTTTTCCATACTAATTAACACAGAAACTTAACGAGCTGTACAGAACTACCAGTAGCAATTGCATAATTTTCTATTACGCCGTTTTCGGAACCAGGTAGAATTCCTTGGTTACTCAATGATACAGTTACGAATAGATCGTCGATTCACTAGGAGCGCGTAGAGTTAATTGATGATCAGCGAGTGTTCGTGGGACGAGTATACGTGAAATCGGAAAGGAGGGAACAGAACGGAAGCTTTTACGAGTGGAGGACGAGAGTCGAGGCGAATAAAAGAAGAAGAAGTCACGGTTACGTGGCCGGTTGGGGTTACCGGAAGTCGAGTGACCGTAGCGGGGCAGGTGAGCCTGGCGGCGGTGCCGGGAGAGAAAAATGGGAGGAGAACCCGTAAAGGAAGTGACGTCGCACCGCGGGGCTCGTTCACGTGGCCGCGGCCTGAGAAGGTGGTGTGCGCTCCACCTTCTATCACCTAGGAAAACGGACCATAACTCTTTCCTCGTGTTCTCATCTGACAATGGAGATTGCGCGCGAATGGATGGGCTCCGATAGAGTAGCTAGATGCACCTCTCCTCTACGAATTCGTTTCGATAACACCGATACAACTGCTCGGGTTGAAAATCTCGCTTTTAAGTGAAATTAATGATTTCTATTTTTACACACAGAATCTTCAATGGATTTAGAAGTCCGAATATTAATGGAAGTCAGTCGAGACGAATCGATATGAAGTGCCTTAATTTCTATAAAATACGTGAACTATCGTAACGGCCTTTATAAGAATTGAAATATTAATTAATAAATAAATTACTATACCAAATATTGTAGGCAATATTTATCAGTTTATGACACACGTCGAACAAGCCGTGTAGCAACGGTTACGTGAAACGACCGTCGGCTTTCTCGCCGAAAGCTTCGGCGGCGATTACGCGAGGTCACGCTAAAAACGATTGTCCGAACGCGACACGCGAGTTTTCTCTCGCAACGGGCCCGATTATTGCGGCACATCGGAACGCAGAGATCGTTGCGTGAAAGTCCATCGTCCGTGCAAACGAGACGGAACAGGAGGACAGGACGTCGCGGGGCAGCGAGACCGGCGGAGAACCTGAAAGAACCGCGAGTGAGAGAGAAAAAGAGAGAGAGAGAGGGGAAGGGAAGAGGCGACAGTTTCCGGTCTCCCTGAACCCGCGCGTGAACGTTACTAGAAACCTTCTAGCACTGAGCATTCGGCAAACCGATTTTCCCCGATATAATCGATTCGCTCGCGATGGACTTTAATCCTTACGCGCAGTTCAGACACGTGTTCAAATGCTAATTTACGAACTAACAGATTGTTCCTTTCTTTTTCTATGAATACTGAACAGTTTCGACTAGGCCGCGGATTTTTATGTAAACTATTCACAGAGTTCATTTCGAATATCTGATTTCTTTCATAGTCTGTGAAATTTATCTCTCGATATTCCTCGTGTATTCTTTATATTTTTTGCACATTCGATTTATAAATGCATATAGTTTCGATGCTGAGATGGGAATCTTGTTGAGAAATTCGATGAACTCTAAGGATGTATAGGCTATACACTTAAACAATGCTAGCACGTTGAATTTGTTATTATAGATTCCTATGACAATTAAAAAGCTACCTGCAAAATTTTAAATCAATTCATAGATTTTTTAAAAAATTATAGTGCCTTCAAATTTGCANCCACTGTCCGGGTCTCGAACGTAGTCACCTCCACGCGGTGAGACCTGGGTTGGTAGCGTTTGCAAAGACTTTGCAAACGATACCAAGCGAAGAACTACGACTAGTTTAAGAATCTCTGTACCCCAAATTGTAAAATATTGTAAAGTATGTTGGTCTTTCAATACAATGTATGTGCTAATGAGTGTTACGACGAAATAAAGGAAAGAACTTGATTGAATTTTGATTAATAAATGAATGAAAATGAATCTTAGAATTTTTATTTCACAATTATTCCTCATTCCACTAATCTTTTAAACTTTTGGGATTGATTGTATAGCCAATACATCCTTAAGGAGTTTTTAAAAATTGACTTTATAAGCGTATTTGAGCGAGGCAAGTGATGAAGCTAGCCGGTGGACTTCTTGAACGAGTGTCAAGAATGTTTCATCTGTATCGCAGTCGAATTAACGGAAATAGCGATGGGGTATGTGAGTATGTATGTAGGTCCCTGCTCACTGGTAGGCGGACTCTCTTGAATGATGTACGGACCCTCGATTAGCCTGAGTAGCTTCTCTCAGGAATTTGGCATTGGTATCTCGGTAACGTCCATCGAAATTCTTGCGGACGTTTCCGAGTAATCCGATAATAATAGCGAAACGTCAATGAAATTTGTCAATGACCCGGTTGAAATTAATACAGTTCCGAAAATACTACCATTCATAATTCTTAGAGTCTATCGTGAAATTTGTACAGACTCGAATAAGATACGAATAAATAAATGAAGATTTGCGATATTTAATAGACGACCAAAGTAGAAATCTTTTTTGTTTTTTAATTTTTTCTTTCATCTTTTGTCTTGCAATTTCAATAGAATTTTTTTAAGGCGATCCCTGCTGGTTGGTAATTTATTAGACGATAAACGAATAAGTAGGGAGTCTTGAAACTGTGAATCGGGGCGTGCACCGTTACCCGGAGCTATGAGATCACTGGTTGCAAATAAATTGAAAAGTTCCTCGGCTCTTAAGAATTCTACAAAATGTCACTACCCATCTTTCGGCGGATATTGCGTTCTAGGAATCCGCGCTGTAAATCGTAGAATTAACGTATCTGCTGTTCTGCAATCGGAGACGGTCGAGTCACATTTTCAAGTGAAAACCGTGGCTTAGGTATAGCCTGCGCGAAGTTGTTGCACGGGGATTGCAACGAGGTAGTCGGAGCTATAATGAAGCGGTCTTCGGACTGGCACGCTGCAGCAGTGCGGCGTAATGCCGTCTTCGAGCAGATATAGCCGCGATGAATAATGTACAGGAGCAGATTATCCTCGGAACAAGTTCTCGGCTTAACTCCCACGCGCCCTGCTGCTACCGCGGGGACAGGTGTGCTCGGTTCCACTTGTACTCGATAACTGATAAGCCTGTTCCCTTTTGGAAATCGGTTATCGCCGTACTATTCGACGAATACAAATAAGTCGTCTTCTACAAAGCGTGTGAATATACCCAGGATTCGAGGGTGCAAACAATTTTAACCAAATAAGTGACTTCGATTCTTATTAATAATTCAAATGAAGAACTTAAAAATCTTTTCTCTTCCTGATTTTGGCTAATAGCAATTTTTTCAATTATTTAGAAAACTAAGTCTTCCGACAATTAAGAAAAATCAAGTCGATTGCTCGAGTATTAAATATAACTAAGAGAAGTTATATTAATGAGGACCACTCTATGACACAGAATGTAAATGAATCACTGTGAACTGTGTTTATCTTTTTAGCACAATATCAATCGCAATTATTTTTGTCTTACACTATATTTTATTTCACATGCCATTTTAGTCTCGTATTTATTCTGTTACGTAATTTCGTTGAAACGAATAAATAGGATAATTTACTAATTACGCAGGAGGATAAGCGTTCGTATATTAGGCTGTCTATTTTCGAAACGACACAATAGGCCGTACGGATTTCGTAAGACAAAATCGAGAACACGGAAATAAACAGTGTAGGATGATTTCGCGGTTTGGAAAGCGACGCGGCAGCATGAAAAAAGGCAAAAGGCGCGACGTGCCAGGGGAACGAGGTAGAAGTCAGACACAAATGCCACGACCAATTAAACGTCTCTATCGATTAATTACGGCCGATTGGATTCGACAAACCGGCATGATTGATCGACTTTATCGGCGTGCGTACGATGAGACAAATGATTAAACGTTTTGTGCGCGACGCCAGGATGCTCGCAGATTTCCTTCTCCGTCCTCGTCTCGGACCCTTCGCTCGCGCCTCGTCGCACTTTATCGAATACCGTGATCTCGCGATCGAACAATCGCGCGCCTGCTAACCCGTCTCCCCTTTTATTATTCGATCCTTTTTTTTTTTCTTCTTCGTCGTCTTCTCCTTTTTGCGCGCTGCGAACACACCACCGATCGAACGTCGCGCCGCCGCCGCCGTCGCCGCGGTAACAATTTCCTAATCGACTAAAGCGACTTTCGTGCAATTAACCGTTACGCAACCCTTGCCTAACGATCGTATCGGCGAAAAAGGAAAAGTGATCAGCCGGCTTCTTTATCGCTCAGCGAATTCGCCGTTCGATTCGCGCAATCGATCGTGAAGCGAAAAAACAATCGTTACGCGAGGCCTCTGTGATTATCAATTTCGAAAATTACAAGCTTCTCCCTCGTGTTTCATAGCTCGAATCCGCATACATCGAATCTGCATGTAAGAAGCAAATCCATAAACAATCGGTACTCCGAACAGACCGATAGATATTTATAGGAAAATTCCCGAGATTCCGCTGTAATCTGATTCATTTATTAAAGACGGTTTTAATTAAACCCGATTTTATTTTTCTTCGAAGAGAATTAATCCGCAGGAACGACGGGAGGGACGAAGCGCCGCGACGTTACGTTTTAATTTCAGCACCGAAAGAGGAAGACAAGGAGGAGGAAGAAAAAGAACGAGAAAACCGCAGGAACCGCAACGAACAGGGAGAAAGAGGGACGTGCGTGTCGCGTGGGAGGGGGAGCCGCGTAGTAAGCGTAGTAAGACACGAGCGGAAGTTTGAAAGGGGAAGCCGGTGGTGGAGGCCGGGGAACCGGAAACGGCCGAATGCTCGTCACGAGGCACCGGCCAGGCCGAAGAAAAGCAGCAGCAGCAGCAGCAGCCAGAAAGAAAAAGCGGATATATACCTACGTTAACAGGCCGGTGCGGGTAGAGAGAAAGAGCAATTTCGAGCAGAGAAAGAAAAAAAAAAACGAGTTACGACAGGGAGGCCTGTTAAACGAGCTGCAGATCAAAGAGTCCTGCTGTATTAATTGATATTAATTACGCCATAGCTTCACGATCTCCCTTTACTCCTTTTTCCCATATTTCTTACCCCAAGTCGTTTTTGCATCGCGCGAGATACGATATTATCGAGTCAATTTTTGATCTACTTTCGAGGGGGCTGGCTAACAGAATTCGATAAATTCCCGAGGCGTCACGTACACGCTCGTTACACGGATTACGAGCTTGTACGACACGTCCAATTAACAATTTCCGGACGATCACGCTTCCCGTGGAAAGAAAAACGAAACACAGCCGATTGCATGAAGAATGATAAAAAGGGAGAAATCCTGCACGCCTCCGAAATATAATGTAACCGACGCTACGGCGGAGACGTTTGTTCGCGACTCGTCGCAACGAGAGGAGGACGAGCTGAACAAAAGCTGACCGTGCGACGGAGACGTGGCTAGGGCCTCTCTTCGAGACGGTGGGAGTGTGTCCAGGAATGAGTAATACAGCGGCCGACGAGTGTACGACGGGAGGAACGATGAGAGGGCGAAGGATAGACGGAGACGGGGCACTAATGAATGACTACAAAAGGAACAGGTATAGCCAGACGAGGACCGAGGCAGCGGGTCGAAGAGAGACGCCAAGTAGCAGAGGACGGACTCTGTGAATGAACGGCCGACAGAAGAAGAGAGAGTGAGAACCGCCAGCGGAGGAGAGAGAAAGAGAGAGAACCATGGAACGGGTCGGGTTTGACGGTAGCACGCACGCCAAGGGGATAAGAGACGCCCAGAGGGGTGAGAGTTATTTTGGTACGTGTATCGAAATCAGAATGCAACAAGTGGAACATGCGTGTCTCTCCGCTACCTCTACACTCCTGCTTGGAAACATCTCTCGCTTCGAATCTCGCCACCGTTTTTACCCTTTCTGTCGCTCTCCTCGGGCTTGCGCGGCGTACGCGTACTTCTAACTTTAGATTATGTTTGCTATCGGTCTTCAAACACGCGATCTCTGGTGTCTGGCAGGAGACGATGGTTGTTAATCTTTCAAATTTATGTAAAATATACTGTGTTTCCTTTCTGTCGACCAGACCGAATCTAGAGAGGAGTAAATGCTACGGCGGTTTCGTACGGTTTGAAATTGAAAAATTTAAAAACAGAATAAAACATGAAATAAGAAAGACGGTGGCGCTTAGCTAGAATTAATTTCCGCGGAGGTGTTTCCCTCCGTCCCGAAATGATCTTCCGTTCGAAGAAGCGGAGGCACAGTTAGCGAGAACGGGGCATTCGTATGCAGCGTGCCGGCCGTGTAGACGATAGACGATCGTGCCTCGCCTGGCCGGTCCGTTCCGTTCATTCACTAACTCGCTTCGTACTCCAGTACATTATTGTTAGACAACTACCCGTTTCCGGCGCTATCGCTTCTACGTGTTTGTCATATTTTCGTGTTGCCTATTATGCCAGACGATGCTCGACGCTCTCTCTTTTAAAACTTGGCCTTGGAGGACCGAACAATTCTTGCCATTTTTTTCAATACCAGTATTTTTCGACTGGTAACGATGATAAAATGAACCTCTACACAATTACCTTTTTTAGAAGAACGGAAGAACGGCTGAGAAGAGATTGTGTAAGGAGAATTCGAGGAGTGGGACACGTAGCTACTGAATGGAAGAAGAGGAACGGGATATATTTATCAAAGAGACACCGTTAATCGATCAGCGAGTCGTCAACGGGGCGGGGAAACGTGGAAATGGAAGCTGGTTTTCGCGATCCACCGAGCCTCGACGTTAGGGCACCCGATCTCACACCTGAGCAGGAGAGCGTGCCTTTCGTGTCGCGCGGTAACAGATCGTTTCCGGCGCTCGTTCTGCCTCGGCGTACCGCCACGCCGGAAGAATTATTCAATGGCGTACTCGCTAACTGCGACTACTCAATAGATCGCTTTGTGCCGATCTAACAGCGAACGAATTAAGCCTTCGGGGCCCTTCGCTGGCAAACGGGAGATATACGACGGTTCACCTGATTTCAAATACAGACGTTCAGATTTTCGATAACACGCACTGGAAAACGGTGCTATGGAAAGAGCGAGAGATCGAAAGTGTGACGAATAGAACCACGAGAGAGTGATTCTCTTTATACCTGCTTATACTCGTTATTCACAT
>NW_017136308.1:1475632-1490452 GCF_001652005.2 Ceratina calcarata | reverse complement strand
TTAATACTGTAAACGCGTTTTTCTCGAAATGGTATTTTCCAAATTTACTGACACTTTAACTCAAAAACCAATTGATTTAAAATTTTAACAGAGTGTTCCAGACATGCTTTATTGTTGAATGACATAGAATATTCTTGATTGGATGAAAACTATAATTTTAGCAATGAAAAATGACCTAAATTTTTGGCGGTCGCACTGCTAAAATCTTTTAACCTTTTAGATAAATTAAGTTATTTGGTCGAATATTAATAAACTCGTTCCATTTTAAAAGATGCCCGAATATAAATGGGAGCCACTGTAGACAGCGGTGTAAATGTTGAATTTAACGAAGTAATCAGAGAACTAGGTGCATCAATCGTTGAGCGGTTCCACTTGTTTTTTGATAAGCTCGATTCTGGGACATAGTCCCGCTCATGAATAGTAATGGAATAGCTGTTGAAACCAGTCTTAACCATGTAAAACCCAGAAATTAAACTTCCGGACGGGTTTCGCGATAAGATGATTTACCGTGGTTCTGCTGTTCGAGCTCTGACACGAACAGGGTAGTAATAGAACTGTCGTGACAGCGGAAACTTACTATAATAATTTGCAAATCAAAATTATATTTCAATTTCGATCTAAAAATACGGCACGATTGTTTCGATGATAATTAGACCAGAGGTCTTCCAGGCTAGTTCGCTATAAATACAATGGAACACGTGGAGTCGAATTTTGCGAACGGCTGAAAGTTGGCGAGCGGGCAAATTTCCATTTTCGTGGAAGGCGAGGCAGGTACGCGCACGCGTTCACGGGTGCGAGCACGAAGCTGACACGTGTGTCCCCTTGGCGGGCGTAAGTGTACCGAAGGACTCCCCGGAGGTTCACATGCGAGTAAGTAAAAGAAGAAGAATCGTGGCCGTGGTCATAGAGAACACACAACAAGGTAGAGAGTGGCAGAGGTGGCGAGGACGAGGAGGCCGTGAAGGAGGAGGACGCACGGAGGGAGTTCGCAGAGTTCTGGCTGGGTGAGCACACGTCCGGTCATTATCGAAGCTTATCTACATGAGCACACCTCAAACGTACCCAACCAAACCTCGTACGTAGCCTCACGGTACCATTGTGCTCTCGTGTTCATAGACCGCGTCTCTGTCTCTTTCGTCGAGCAACGAAAAAAAATTCTACAGTTTTATTATCGTTACACGTACCAATGATAATCGACCGTTGCTTCCTCCATCGACACCGATATCTACCCCTGGAAGACCTCTGCCAAGTGCAATATTCGGACTTACCTGAAACAAAAAAGGAACTCATTTAGTATGAGTGTATTTTACAAAAAAAAAGGATTTATTAATTTCTCAATTAACTCGTTAGTCGACTCGTTTAGTGCTCAATATATTTATTAAATAAATAGTATTTAATTATTCACGGAAAAGCTAAAGACGCTACAGGGTGGTTCCATTTCATTTTGACTCAATTTTCTCCAGAGAAGAAATTCTTATAAAGAATTGGAGAAGAGAAGGGTTTGATTTTGACAGTATCAAGCCACGTATCGTTGACGTATAGCAAGTGGAACAACATTCGATCGTTTTCGAGGCACAGAGGTCAGCCACGAGGAGGACCTGCACGAAGAGGGCAGCAGCGAGAGGTGGAAGCACGCTTCGATGCTCCCGGCGAGTCGAGCCGAGACCAGGGCCAGAGGCCCAGACTTTGCGCGACCTTTCAAAGGGTGGACAAAAACGATTTTCACTGGAACCTGTTGAATTGCGTATCGAATCGTGTCGCATGAACACCATGTCCATTTATGTCCTATGACGTATCGTAAAACGATGAAACATTTGCTTGTTTATGGTGACACGATATACAAGGATGTGCTACGCGTTCGTACGGCGCGGTTCACCATCTCGTTTATTGCGCGGATCTTCGTGTATCGCGCGGTCAAATACGCAAGTGTAAGTATGCATATTCCTCGGAAACGTGGCATCATCATTCACAATCACACGAATGAACCACATACCCAGTCTTCCCGAGACCTGTCCACACAATGAACGCGATATGGCCGCAACAAAAGATCTCGTTTTATCGCTCTCAAACGATTCTCATATATAAAGAATGGGTTATCCGGTTAACAATCAACCTGAACCATTCCGACGATCGCACGATCCCACCCAAAATCCCATGCACACACGTTCGCCGCGTCGAGGGATAAAACGCGAAAAAAAGAAAAAGAAAAACAATCGTCTCTCACGGTTACAGTGACTGCGAATAAATCAGATCAGATTTCATAGAAAAATTAATTGCGTAACAGAGACGCATTCGTTTGAACAGACGTAAATGAGCTTCTTTATTATCAGGCGATAAAATCCTTGTTGATTAAAACTTTTAAATAAAATCAAGTTCAATGATTATTTGCAAACATCCAATTACACCAGTGAACAGACTATACGGACGTTTTCTGGTATCTAATATTTATCTGGGAGTTGGTGAAAAATTTCCGGTGGTCGTCGATGCGTGAATCTGGAACAGGCAACAGGGGGAAACGACAGAGCGTCGGGTAAAAGAGGTCGGTCGTTGCGCGTTCCTGCGCAACCTCGACCGACGATGCGCCTTCGTAACACGCCGAAACGCGTGCACCACGATGATACGTGTGCGTTTATGCACCAATACTTCGCGGTGCAAGCGTATGTACACGACGAGCGTTATCTGGCATTGTCTTCCCTGCTCCCTTTCCACCAGACACGACGACGACGACGACGACGACGACGACGCCATACCACGGCAGCTCTCTCGCCCACTTCTCGTCGGACCAGGCTCCTCCTGCCGCGGTTTAATTAACGATCCTCGGAACTCGAACGCTTGATCGACCGTGGCTTGTTTGCGCGCATCTACCTACTAACGCTTTGATCTTCCCGTGCCTTCCTTTCCGATTCAATCCCGAGATACAAGGTATTGGATTTTAAGAGACCGAACGAGAGAGGGCGAATCTACTAGCGTCCACGTAATTCTCTGCGGACGATGATAACCCCGGAGAGGGAACAGAAGAGCGTTAACGCGTTCACTGTAACGACTCCTTACCGGAACCAGCGGCAGCCAACAGGAAAATCGGCCTTAATCGCTTTCCCGGCGATCGACTTCCGGCGCCGTCGATCATTCAGAGTCCAGCCACCTTCGCGAGTTTTTCTCAACCAACTCCCGCCGCCGCCGCCGCGTAGTTCTCAATGGCGTTTAGCTACGCGCTGGTCCCGTTCTTTCTTCTTTTTTTCTCCACGCGCACCGGAAACAACGAACGCGCGCCGTGAATTAAAAAGCTAATAGAGTTCGCGCGCTAGGCACGGTGAATTGGATCGGCAGCGTGAAAAAGGGAAACGCTTGCTCGCTGAATGAAATCACGTCGTTTGCGCAACGCGTTTACTCCGTTCGCTCGCACGGGAGGAGAGAAAGAACCGGACTTGGTGGACAGGATTCAGATAGCTGAAAATACGAGCGAACGAGGACTCGATTAACATCGGAACGTACTCGCGCCCTTTCTCCGCGCGGAAAACCGTGGTGGTGGAAAGCGTGAGATAGTGCGTCGGCGGTGACGCACGAAAAATCCACCGATTCATTTCGCTAAACCATGTCACGATCGAATAAACGCGATATCATTAATGGAGCGTGAATATGAAAGGATCGACCTTAGCTTTCATTGACGTTGTTGCCTGCCACTTGGCTCGCTGCTTCTCGTCTGTTTGCCGATCGTTACACTCGTACCTCCAGACTACGTCTAATTTTCTTTATAATTTGCGATAGAAATTTTTCTCCTTTGACAAGATAAAAAATTATGCTGACTAATTTTGAATGTTTAACTAAAATAATTCTTTGATCTTTACAATTGAATCACTTTCGAATTCAACTAAGGAATTTATTGAACGTCGAATCAAACTACGAACGCGTGTATGATCGACGGGAGAACGCGCGAAGAAGGAAGAGAAGAGCGTCTCCCGTATGCGAATAACGCCAATTAACGAGAGAACAGGACCGGGATGAAAGCAGGGACTAATGACAGCTCCGGGCGACGATTAGCGCCTCCGTCGATCCCAGGACTGACTGTCTTCGATGCCTGACGGCGATCAACCGTCTGAAGGCTTATTTGCCTCGATTTAATTAATTGCCCCTCGGCCTATCCTTTGGTGATCCGCTACACAGGGCACCGAAAATCGCTTCGGTTAATACATACGTTACCAAAGAAAGGCCCTTTCCTTTGACTCTGAGATCGTCAATAACCAGTTCCTCGCTCATTTGCATCATACTTTATCAGCCATTTGTTCCAATGCTTAAGAGAATATGTGATACAATGCTTCAGGTAATAGTTGGTACATTAGTAGATATAATAATTGATATAATGTTTCATCTAATGAAATCAATGGGACTTCATCGTGCATACTTTTGCAGTGACCAGAAAAATTGCACATATATACAAAACGATGCAAACGTATTAATGGAAGAGTTTAATTTTCTAAGGAATCCATCAGCCGACCTATACCAAAAGTTTGTAGGTATTTGCCAAAGGGACGATCCGAAATATGCTTTCACTTAAAGCAATAAGCTTAACAATAACCTAGAGAAATAAAGATCATCGACAAAAGGATTAAAAGTCTAGAAATCTGTCGTTTGGTGGCGATTATCGACGGGGTCGGTACAACGGGCCGAGGGAACTCGGGTTCTCGGGTCGGAGGAGCGACGTAGGTAGGTAGGTAGGTAGGTAGGTAGGTAAATGACGTATAGATGCGTATCACGCACAATGCACGCCCGTGGGAGCCTGCGTGCATTCGCTCCCACGCCGGTTTTGTCTGGCCGGCCGACAGAGACTAACCCTCTGTCGCTCCTCAAACTGCTACAAAAGGGTTCTCATCACTCACCTGAGAGACCCGTTTTCGCCGATCCAATCCAGTTTCTACTAAAATCTGTCGACCTCATACCTCCGAACGCCTGACCTCACCTTATTTTTTTCTCCCAAATTTCACGGCTGTTCCACGCTCGTATTATAAACCATAATACAGTTTATTAATGTGACGCGCAAAAGATTCTGTTTGCAGTCGTTTATATGGTTTAACGTGTGTACACGCGACTTTCAGAATTCGTGGAATTACACAGGTCTCGGTTCAGAGACACGTAAGAATGTTGTGTATTCCGAGATATCGACTGTAACGCACGCGGTCCCGTGAACGTGTTCGTTGATGACTCTATTGTAGGCAAATTAGAGGATCTCCATTTTTCCCTGTTGCGAGGCAGCATTGTTTTACCGCGCGTGGAACAATTGCTTCTCCGAGTGATCACGGCGTTATATTACCAGCCGCGGCAACGTTACGTTTCGAATTAATCATTGAAATTATATGTTTGCCTTTACACCGTTACAAAACGTTTCGTACACTGCTCCACTTTTGTTTTTATACTAAACTTCTAAAACGCCCTGATTGGTAAATAGACTGCAGATTTACATGGAAAATGAGAATATTTATACTATTAATATTTAGAAAAGCGTTTTAAGGTTGTCCCAGCTATGAATTAGAACAGCGTTTGAAATCTTCCAGATGAACAGTTATTATCAACTCATATGCAGAATTTGAATAAAATTGAGAAGCTGTTTAAAATTAACATGTACATTGCTACAAATATAATTCTATTAATTCGTCATTAATCAGTTTCGTTATAAAAACGTACAATCGTAGTTTACAGACAAAATAATAAAAGCGAATATTGCTCGTAAATAAGAACTCAATTTGTTTCTTTATTTCCAAGAATTTCTGTACTTTGTACGTTTGTGTTTCGCAGTAACCTTTGCAACTACGAAGTGTGTTAATTATTCACAAGTCGAACTAATAAATGTTTCAGAACTTAACTTCCGAAGGCTAGAGAATTAAAATTATTTCCACGGCCAGCCAGGAGCCGACGTTGGCCGTAGAAGACGAGGGAAGGGTTGAGGGCCCGTAGCCGGGTGGCTCGCCGTTTACAGGAGACATAAACGTCGGCGGGGTTAAAAATATATAAAGGAGGAACATACTGGCGAGCGTGCAGGCACGGTAGCCGGTGCGAGTTCGCGTTCACCTCGCTAGAAATAAAAATGTGAAAAAGTTGTACTCGGACGATAAAACGGAATTCGCAACGCAATATTCGTTTCTTATTTCGCAGAGATTAATTATCTCTCCCTTTCTATCTCGCGCGATCCAGCGGCGAGCGCGTCCATCAGCTCGGCCTTTCGGGCCGAAACAAAAAGATCGGACAGGGAGAAGGGGAGTTTACACGTGAAACAGGAGAAGACTGGCCGACTTCGAATCTTCGCCTAATGGATTAATTAATGGGTTGCGTGTCGGGAGACCGCGAAACACTTTATTGCTGCTACATACCCGTTCCTATCTATCTGTCTGTCTCTCTCTTTCTCTCTCTCTGTCGTGAGAAGACGTGACCTCCAAATCGACGAAGGCCACTGCAAGCTGAATCGTACCACCGGTTAATTGTTAACGATTTCATCTCGTCTACCATTTCTTATTAAGACAATTTCTGTATTTATTCATTTGAAACGTATTCGTGCTAAATTTTTATGTTCGTCGCAAATTGTCGTCGTCCTCCGTTTATATCACGTAAAAGAATTTAGAAACGGTCATTCGACTAGCGTAACTTTAATTGCCACGTTCGCACGGCGTTCCACCGAACTGGGTGCGAGCCCGGGTTTCTAAACCGGGCCCGCCGTAAGATAACAACCGTTTACGATGCGAAATAATAATAAAGGGAGGTAACCGAGCGAGCGTAAGGGCTGCGCACCTGTGACACATTCTCACGTGCGTCTGTCGAACACCTGTAACGCCGGCCCGTACCCGGCCAACCCTAGCGTTTCCAATTTCCCACACAACCCTGACTCTAATAAGGGAGCTGCCGGGCAAGGGTGTCGATTGCGGCCAACGGTTGCTCGTAAATTAAATTCGACCCCCTCGTTACTGACGTTACGTCGACGATCAAATAAAAACTTCAAACACTCACGCTCTTCTATTCCCCATTCTTTCTCATTCGAGAAGATACGACTAAGCTAATAAATGAAAAGAATAAAAATTGCTTATTTTATAAAGTATCGTTTCATAGAAACCAGTCCTTAGAATTCCAATTTAAAAAAACTGATAATAATGGGAGATAGACTAATAATAAAAAAACAAAATGGGAGTCAAAGTTCAGAGTGCAAAGGGTTAATAACATTACGGATCGAGAGGAGGGCACACGGGGACCAGTGACGTCACCGTGACACGGCTCGGTGATCACTTGTACCGCCATTAACGTCGACCAACACGACTCTGTTATCTACCGAGTGTAACAACTCAGGAATGGAATCCGACGCGACGCCAGAGAGGCACAGCGTCCACGAGGGAAAGAAAAGAACGCACTTTCCAGCGAACACGGGAACGCAATTGTCTTCTGCTGCGCATTAACATTATTGGCCGGCATACGAACGGCATGTTTCGGCAGACGTTGGGTACTATCGTACCGAACCCCTCGACCGTCACGGTACGTTGAGCGCCAACGTCGACGCTTTGTTTCGAATACCACTGGGATTAACCGAGCACAATTTTAAGGAGCGTATCCACTCGCTTGTTATTATCAAGCGGATTGCATCATTTTACATAAATCATGTCAGAAACTTTCCCTCTGTGACACGTTTTTTTAATCGAAATTTATTTCCATCGAGTCTATGTATCAGATAAGATGCAAAAGAATGATAAGGTATCTTTTCAAATCTGGGAATATGTGAAAATTTACGAACTTCGTGAATTTTTATTTAATATAAATGATATAAAAAATAAATGGAAGGATTTGAAAAAATTCTTAGATGTAATAGTGCATCTCTGATTTCTTTTTCATCAAATCCCATCTACTAGAATCGGAGAAATTAAATTCCAAAAATATCGAAAATCGTATATTTAAAAATACCCCTTAAAGTCTGGCAATATTAAGAATTCGTGAATTCCAAAGTGGTTTTCCTTCTCCAAGGTATTTCATCGTATTTATTTATACATTATTGAACGATACGATACGTGGATTTGTACATTGGAATTGTTGAACGACTTAATTCAATTGGAGGCTCGTCGGCAATTTCAGAAACTAGTTCCATCGGTTGGTTATCGTAAACCAGCTTGAAAATGTATCGCGCGGAAAGCGACAACGAACCCCGTAGACTGATACGACTCCCCGTTCGGAGCCGGTCCGATGAACATGCCCAAGACTATCTCCTTCTAATTGTTTTTCATAAATTTTCCTCTTACATGCTCCGCTGGACGCGACGAGCTGCTACGCGTTCCTAACCGCGAACCGATTTACACAATCATCTACAAGTATTTCAATCAATAAACCACACAATTGAAAATGATCGATGTTTCACACTTACAATAATTAAACGATTAATATAATTTCCAATGGCAAGTCATTATAGATCCAGAATATTTTCAGACTCTCGTAAGAATGATAACAATAAATCAAAATAAAATAGTCAGAAAATTAAGCAACCTTCGTCGAATCATAAAAAGTATTGTCCCTAATCTCTGAAACTGGCAAACGGCCAGCCACGTCGCATCGCAACGTGTCGCGTCAACTGTTTACATCTGGCGACAGGTGCAATTTTTATAATCTTGAAAACCGAGGGGCCCCGTGCAACCTGCTGATTGTACAACGAAGTCTTTATAAATGACAACGCGGCTCGTTATACGTGCTCATTCGAGATCGGAAGAGATACCTCCTCGGAAACGTTGCAAACAAATTCGTAACGATCAAATGCTAAAATGTTTATCCAGAGATACGCCGTTGGATAAAAATCATGAAGAGCCTCGTACGAAATCTAAACGCGGAATCGCTGTCATATCAGTCGCGTAATATACTTTATACATGTGCAGAAATAAATTTGATATGCAGAAGATACAAAGAATGCACGTAATCTTCAAGAATGAGCATTAAGGCGTTTATACAAGGCAATTTTTAGTCATTCACAGTCTGTTAATATTTACAGGCAAATGAATTTTCTGATATTTGAATCGAAGGAATTATTTAACACTGAGAAGAGACAAACGAGAGGATAGAGAAATAATGAATACGTTGGAAAGAGGTGGGAGACAAAATGAGCAGATGAGAGCAGAGGAGGGTAGAGAGCGAAGAATAGGAGAGAAGAGAACCGTGGAGAGAGAGAAAGAGAGAGGAATACAGGATCATCGAGGATTGGACAAACGAAACTCCTCCCGCGTTATCTGCGTCCAACCTGCACCCACGCATCAATTCACCGACCGCGAGAAGTGAGCGGGGTCGACGGAGAGAGAGCAACGAACACCAGAGAGGGAAAACCTGATATTCCACCATAGTTTGTTTAAATCTTTGTAACGTTACCGCCGCTCATGTCCGAGTATCAGCCGTGACCTCGCGTATCACGACTGGCGATGTACAGTGGACACGATCACATGTAACAACAGTAATACAATTACATGTAACGTAGTAACAATTGTAATTGGCCCGATGCTTACAGAAAAACCGAATTTCCAGAGAACGCAGAAAATAAGAAAGAAACGAAGCAGGGAACTTAGGGAAAACGAAACGAAAGCGTAAAATTGTTTAAATAAAAGAAAGATTTTAATACACCACGTTTTTAAAAGAGAATAAAAAGTATTTTATAATTATTGTATACTTTTCATTCCGTTTTAAAAACGTGGTGTATTAAAATTTCTTTTTATTTAAATAATTCTTTTCTCATTTGTAGTCTCTAGCTCATCTGGAATTTACTGTAAAATTAATTGCTGTACCAAACAAATAGCTAATAAAACTGTAGTAAAATGAGATGAAGTGGAAACATAGTAAACGATAGACGAGTTATAAAATGAAATGGAAGGTGATCTGAAAGGGTCTGAACAAAAGAAAATCTAACGACCGAAAAGCTAAAAAGCTAAGCACCAAATGTCTCGAGTGAAATCGTATAACTATTAAAAATAGTAAAATAATAAAACAGAAAATTGCGGAGACCTGAAAAACAGTGTAAATACACAAGCTAATCTGGTCGCTAGACTGTAACGTCGCAGGTACATGACGTGGATTAAGATCTAAAGTAAAACTGACATTTTGCAATGACAGTAAAAAATGTGAAAAGGGATCTTGCGAGGGACAGGAGAGAATGGATTGCGTCGCACCGAGGACCATAAAATCCAGGGGGGCTGGTCGCTAGAGTTAACAAGGATGATTCGAGGTTGTCCACGTTAAAAGCCGGCTAATTGAATGAATTTATGTGCAGCACGGATAGACAGCAGCGGCCGAAGTAGCCGGTCGGTCGGCTTCCGTAAATTCAATAAATCGATCCGAGCCGGCTTGCTCTACTATGTGCTCCCTGCGAAACTTCTTTTCATCTTACTTAAAAAAGAAATAAAGTCTTAACGCAATTCCTCCCGAAGGAACGAATTTACTCAGATAAAAATCCGATGAAACTCAGTTTTGTTTCTGTCGGATGATTTACTCGGCGAGTGAAAAACAGATTCAATTTGTATGCTCTCAGAGGAGAAGCAATCAGATTATGTTTATACCCTCGAAATTGAAACTTATTACAATAATTGATTTACTCAAAAATTTGGAACGTCCCGTTTGTAGATTTAACTAAGTTACATACAATAAAAATCGATGAAAACCTAAAAAATTAAATAAATCGAAACATGTGAAAATTCTCCTATTTATCACAGTAGACGAAAAATCATGAAAAACTATTTTTGAAATTAATGATCCTTTGTAACTCACAGCAGTAACCGAAATTCGAACAGAAGTGAATTTTCGAGGAATAAAAACTGGTTGCTTTTCCAAGCATAAAATCGTACATAAGGACTTGAGCATTCGTAGACCCGTCCTTGAAGGTAATAAAAATTCCGAGAGCTTTTCTACACAGCGTGTCCGCGGATCGGCCGCGCCATTGAATGCAGATGAACGTCGAAGGGAGGCCGGAAGAGGAGAGTAGTGGGTGCCAGAAATCAACGCTGAATTTATGGCTCATTGAACGCGAGACTTTTCTCGTTCCGGGGTTGGACAGGGAACGTACGAATGGAAAAGTTGGATGTTCGGTTGATGGCAAACATCGCTGGGGATACCGTTACACGTGGCCCCGGGCAATCGGCTACAATCCGATTGTGCCTCTTGTTTTTCCTGCTCGTTGCTCGGCCAGTTCCTCAGCAACCTCCTCGAACCTGTTCCACGGGTGTTTCAACCCGCGCGCAACCGCCTCGCGCCTAAGCCTCCGCCGAGGAAAACTCCGAATACTCGCGAATTTTACAACTTCATCCGTCCATTTACGATCGAAAGGGAACTTTTTTAATTGAGAAAAAAGTAGAAACGCGAAGTGAGATACTTCAATGATAAAAGTTCATTTTTATGATTGACTACCATAAACATTTTAATTTGTATAAAACTCTGTAATGTAATTATGACAGTGATTCTCTGTGAGAAACGACGAAATTGATACAAAATTACGAAGCCGTTCGTATGTTGTAGGACAATGCAAATCTCGAGTTAAATTCTTCTCAAGTGAATAAAGGATTTGTAAGCTCGTTAGATTCAACAATGTTGCTGGAGATTGAGTTGAAGTTGGAACCCGCTGGGATTATTGCACCACGAAATTACGCGTAACTGTATCGAGCACGCCACCCAGATTATCCGCATTAAGATCCTCCGTATTAGATTACCCGGAGTGTATCTCGAGAACAAGATCAAGGTTGCCTGTTATTCCGAGGAAAAACGTAATTGCGATCCGGCCACATAATTCATCGGCTGATTTCCTTTTTTCGCCTTCGGTAATCAATTTTTTAATGAAAAAAATCAGAGGTAACTACCGCTAGAACATGCGTGCCGAGAATTCATCGACAACGTATCAGTATATTATAGAAAAATTGAATATACGGGATACATAAAGATCGTATGTGAATGGAAATTGCAATACTTAAATGATAAGAGAAACTGCTATGCAAAATATTAATCAGACTTTGCATAAAAATCCTCAGATATCTAAGTTGTACCAAAATATATCTTCGAAAAATCAAAGAAGATTGTAATTCAGAAGAACATCTCGGACACCTTTGAAAGGTCCTTTCGTTGTAATTATTTGATAATCAGATAAGAATTAACCAGATGGCAAAACGTTAATGAGCTGTTCGCCGATGCTCGATTTTAAATTAGCTTTTCATGAAATTCTTAAGGAACTTCAGACACGCGAACCGTTACGGCACATCTGCTTCTGAGAGCTACTGATCTCGTCACCCTTCGAATTCTCGTCTAACCGACATGATCCCAAACGACAGAGCCATTCCTGTTTATATCGCATTTTATAACAAATCTATTACCGCCGTTGGAAGGTGTTCGATTTTACCCTAGCAGTTAATTTTGAAATATAGCTTTAGTTTTTAGTATAGTTAGAATTAAGTAAACCCGACCGTCGCTAAGTTTGTCCCTGACTCGTATTGTTAAGCTTTCTTTAAGACGTGGCCTTTGCCAGAGACAATTACGAAGGATTATTTACGATTTAGGGACGCGCACTTGGAAAATGCACAGTGATAATTTCTAGATGTGCAGCGGGGAAGCGATGGGGAGAGAACGGTCAGTCCGCTCGGCCATAAGTTTTTTCCCCTCATTCCCACGCCAAAATATCGGCGCCTTTTCTCTTTGTAATTCTTAGAGGATAGTTAGTCTGGTTGCGACCGTGTAAACAGAAGATAGCGAATTTAAAGTAACTTATACTTATCTTTTCCTTTTAATAAAATCATTTTTAATATTAATTCGAAGCTCTGTAATTATTTATCTCACTGATAAATAAAAACCTCAACAGAAGGCTTTTTTTTTTAAATGAAATCTATAAAAATCGAGACGTTTCTAAACAAGCGAACGCGGGATTCCCAGAGGCCTTGAGGATTAATTAATAACACCCTTCGCGCAAAGCGATCATCGTCTAGCGAACTTTTCAAGGTTCACGGAACGCGCTCGCGGAATAAGCAGCCGCGGGCTGAATGGAGAACACAGGTGGCGATGCATAACACGGCTTAAGAGAAGTCGCTGGCGAGCCTCCGCGAGCAATATATCCCGTAGGATTTTTCGTGTACGCTGCGCGTGAAATAACACTGGTGAATGGCCTAGGAACGTCGCTCTGCTCCGTTGCCCCTACGATAAATTTCCACCCGTCCCGATTTCCGGCTTCGACTCCGTAGGACGTTCGAGCAGCAGCAGGTTGCACCTTCTACGTGCAGACCTGTTTTTTACTCAACTCCCCGCTTCCACGTTCTTTGTCAAATTAATGTCAGTAGGGGTGCTCGTTAATCTGTTTTTGCATCATACGTCGATTATCATAAATTGACGTAGCAATCGACGGTGCAATGATTGTTACAACTAATCGAGACGTGATTCCTGGTCGCTACTAATTATTTGATAAGCAATGAGAACTCGAATTTCTGAATAGGAGTGTACCTATTTTGGGCCCGTCCAATGGAAATGAAACAACCGGTTTACTCGTACTGGTCGCGGTGCCCCGTACTAAGAATCCGGCACGCATATCAATCGAGCTGAAGCATTTATTACCCGCGGAGGAGGATCCACTTTGTCGGGGCAGTGCAAAGCAACTGTCGAGAGGATCGCAACGAAATATTTATCAGAAGTCTATTTCGGGTGGGCCGGTGAAACGCGAGGCAGGATTCATCATCGTTGACAGGACGGTTGGTACGAACGACGCCGGTGGAATCGATGCGTGAGGGACGCTCGACGTCGAAGAGGCGGCGGAGTGACTCGCACGGTGGGTACTTACGTACGGAGCACGTTAAGTTGATCGGAAAACGAGCTCCGTGCGTCAGGTGCTAAAAATCGACCACATTCTTGACGAGTTCGAGCAACCTCCCCCTTCCAGCCATTGGCTTTGCACGGCCCGTCTCTCTTCGCCACTGACGCAACAGAACCGACCGCGTATAACGACTTTTCGATATCTCTCAGGTATGCGAGAACGCATAGAGAAAACGGACAGTCGCGTTTCCAGCCAGCTCGGTTTGATCCGATCGCGTGAGATATCGGTATACGAACGATCTGAAAAACGACGATGACTCGAACTGTAAACGAACGTGATGTGCATCGGCACTGACACAAACGGGAATGCAAATGAAGAAATAAAATTCAATTAGTTATAAACAGAAATGAATCACCGGCGGGATTTCTAATGGGAACGAGTCCACGCGTTCTATCATTATGGAAACTATCCTCGACAATGTTCTAACACTATTAATTTAGCGCGGTTATCCCGTTCTCCGCATAGTTTCAACGGATGCTGCACACGTTTCCCGCTAATTGATTCTCTTTATCCCGACTATCAGGTTGATTCGTTTATGTTCGCGTTCGCTAGAAGATAAATCGTTCGTGATAAATCGTCGGTTATTAAAAGATAGTTATAGAACGACGAGAGAAGATTCCACCGCGTCCCCGTCCTTCGTTTATTCACCGGCGCTCGTAAGCGAGCATTATAAATAGACGCGTAATAGATGTTATTCTGTCGATCGGTCGAGTGTCTTCTCGCGCTTCTTCAACTACGATTATTACGTCGACTCGCCAGACGTCGATTTAGCACCGCGGCTCTGCCAGCCAACGACTCCCGTTGCCAGCAATTTGGAAATTTCATCGAAATTTACGCAATATCTTCTCGCAACGCGTAACTGTTTCACATCTTCCCCACCGGTCGTTTCATTCAAAACTGTCCGAATAAATTCTATGAACAAATCTGACAGCCGTTCCAATTCACTAATTATTAAATAAATCATTTTAAAAGTTGTCAAATATTAATTATTAAAT
>NW_017136308.1:1453104-1475486 GCF_001652005.2 Ceratina calcarata | reverse complement strand
TTCATTTCAATTAAATTTGGTAAGGCCCCTTAAGGAAATTCTAATCTGAGTTTTTTAAATAATTTATGTCTGCCGAAATAGAATATAATGAATACCAATTATAATCCATAATTTCTTTACTGGATAATATCAGAGCATTAAAATTTCATGTAAGACTAATTCTTTTTTAATTATCCATTAAACGTCGCAGGTCTTAATTTGTTCATTCGTAGTTTCATAACCCTCGCTCGGTTACGCGTTTTACGATACGTTCTAGTACTTATGAACGTGATTGTACTTTCACTTGTATCGGTCGTTAATTACCTACTGCTCGTCCGCGGTTCGTCAGGGCTGATACGTACGAAACGGTTTCAGGAGCCGAGGAGTTTGTTCACATACGGGGTGCGCGCAGGTGCTCTCTCGCGCGCACGCCAAGCGTGATAAAGCACAAAAACCGAGAGAAAACACGCTACGCTCCCGAGGTCTCTCGTTAATTTTACGACGAGCCTGGCTTTTATTTCATAACGCGAGAGAAGGGGACGGATCGTAAACTTCGCGACTCGTTTCGTCCTGGTTAATTAAAGGAAAATTTCATGCAATTATTCATCCGGACTACCAACGCCAACTGATATGACCATTATCAGGGTTTATACGTTCGATTTTTGCTTGGATTTTCAGGTACACTGTACGGCGTTTAGATAAGTAGAAGCGGAACGTAGAACGAGAAACGAAGTCGTGCCAGAGGAGGCACAGGAGCCGAAGAAGGGAGACGGTGAAACGCAGCAGATGCAACGCTCGCGGAGGACAGGGAGAAAGAGGGAACCGGTAGGAAGGGTAGGGAGGCGAGGAAGATCACCGAGTGAGCCTAAGCTCGTCGACTTATAAATAAATCTCGATCGCGTGGCTCTCCCCACCAGACGCCTCATCCCCGTCCCCGATCTCTCTTTTCATCCCGTTTCTCCGTCCTTTCACCCATTTACAACCTACCCCCCGCCTCCCTGCCCCGCATCTCTTCTATTCCTTTTTCCTTCTAACCCTTTTTAGCTACTACTCGGCCTTCCTCCTACTCTGGCGCACCGAGGGTATCTCCGTTCCCTTCTGACCAGAGCCCCAGAAGGCTTGTTTCTCGTTTGCCGCGTTCCTTGTCCTACCGTAAGTCAGCATGCCAAGACCGCTCCTTGAACGGACTTCAGGTGCATCTTATGCACCCAATGTTTGCAAACAGTTCGCCGATAATAAAAACCGAAATTCAGAAATTCACAATTCAAACGAATACATAGATTAATTGTTCAATAGAGATTCCATATCTTATATATTAATATAAATATAAAAATTTTGAATCTTTTCTATTTCTTATTTCTCATTATATCTCTCTTTCTATTATCTCTCAGTAATAATCAATTGAATTTCGTTGCACTGTCACATGTGACAATGTGAAAATTGAATTGAATAATTTTTGTCATATTTCAGAGATAAAGAAATCTGACCATAATCTGTTTTATTATAAAGTTTTCTCTAGATTACTCTATTTAAATTTCAAGTTATAAAGTTTTCTCTAGTAAGTCATACTTCTCCCAGTTATTAGAATCCCAATTAACACATGTCTCGTCTCACATGTGACTAAACTTATAATAAAAGCTCTGCTGTTATTAGTGGCATTGTTACGTTTCTATACCTAATTCCCAACGTCCCTATTTATTTGAACTTTAAAGATTTACTCTAACTCCTAAGCCCTTCAAATGCTGACGTGTTAAAAGTATCGATAAAGCGAAAATAGAATCGAGTTCCCTGAGCGAGTAGGAGAAGAAGCTTGTTTCTGTCAGTCACTTAGACACCGTATCTAATACTCGATTAATAGACACTGGACAAAAAGCACGATAGTAAGAAATTTAACTATGGAGATAATCACCGGGGATTAAAACAAGATTCGATTGTAGATAAAGAATCTGTTACAGTATCACGCATTAGCGAGCGATTGAGCTTTCCCTCTCTAGGCGAGCGCGAATTACGACAGATACAAACAGCGATATTAAACTTTAGGCGACTGTTAATAATTTATTCCGTCCGACAGAAGCCACCTGACAAAGCTCGACTCGCATACCCTTGTATCACCGTTGCGTATCATTATGAACGAACAAGCGTTGTACCAATGTCCATTAATCATGTAACAAATCATATAATGCAACGATGATAACGGTGATACGATACGAGGATACGATACGAGTGAATAGGCACCTTTACAAGCGGTCTAAATAAATAGAAAGTAGTCGGACGTATCTGCCCGATAATGGATTGCTAAACGGGCGAGGATGAAACGAGTATACACGGTGTGTGCGCGCGGGGTCGCCGATGCACCCCGAGCCGAACGGCTGCGTTCGCTGCAACACCTTAAGCACAATCATTTGCATCCCGCCGTTATCGCAACAAATCGGCCCCGAGAACCCGTTTCACTTCTCGCGTACGTACGCGAATCGCCGCGAACAAGAAACAAGCAAACTCCACGGAATATACCTATACGTAGTTATATACAACGCAACACGCTTGTCCGGTCTCGCTCGCACCGTCGTGACCTTATACTTCTTGGGCAAAACCTGTTCGGCTTCCTCTGTACTCGTTGCGGCAGTCCGCGACGCCTCCCGGGGCCACCGGGAATCAATTATTTATTTGGTCGTCTTATTTTTCTATAACGCTCGGCTCTGATCGCCGCTCCGACCGATAGGTTCGAGAGAGAGCGTGGCGCCTGATCAAGCCGCGAAGAGTGTCGCGGGTACTCGATTATCGTCCGCGGACACCGGAGCTTGCTCGATTTTAAACGCGCGGAGAGCATCGCACGATCCCCTGCGATTTATTTCCGGAACACCGGGCGTACTGCTCACGCAAATTGCCACTGCCAACGTTACATAGAACCGTTCGCAGCGGATTAATAACGGAGCATCCTCCGAGCGTGTTTTCTCTATTCTCTTTAAACCGGGTACCATCCCAGAGATACGATTTTTCCTTCTGCAATTTATAAGCTGAGAGTCATCTATCGCCTATCTTTTTGGATTAACCCTTTCACTGCCGCGCGATTTCGGAATAATCCATCAATATGGCCGGCGCGTTATACGTACATCAGATGCTGCGATGGCGTACATTTACGTCTTTCGTAGTGATAGGGTTAAATGAACTACAATGAATATCGAAGTCTGGAATTCAACTTCCGGATCACAACTTATCGTTTTCGAGTTTGTGAAAAAGTTCAATTCAATCTTTGCTTCCACGATGCATCGAAGAAGATAATGAACGTCGATTGGCTTGTGGACCGCCGTTGTAAGTGTTCATCAAAACTGACTGGAGCTCTGAAAATGAAGAGAGCATCAAAGCGATCCTCGGATCGATTAAGATCGCCCCGAGGAGACCGCGCGACGGTCATTCAAGAATCCACTCGAGAGAAAGGGACGAGGAGAGGCGAGCACAGCTGGCTCGCGCCGGGCGAAGAGGTTTCGACGAACGTTCACGATGGAATGGGAAGAGACGAGGCGAGAAAAGGACGAGTCGAGTAGGAAGGGAGTAATGAGAGAAAAAAAAAAGAGGGAAAAAAGGAAGCGGGCGACTGGTCCAGAGCGGCTACGCTATAAGAACGACCTGTGAGGCTAACTGGTGCGTGCCGGTCGTGTGGCGAGCCCGGCGAAACGTGCTGGCAGAGGGGAAACGGTAAGAAGAGAGACAGAGAGAGAGAGAAGTGGACGGATGAGTACTTGAGCCGCTGTCAACTGGTTTACTCGGCCACTCCTACGCATCAGCTGTCCGAGCTGCCTCGATCTCCTCTCGAAACGGCTTCTCGCTTACATAAGACGTAACGTCCTCTGGAATCGCCAGACTCTTCGAGCTTTCAGGGAATTCGTTACCAACCAGGAATCTTTACGCACGTTCTCTGACCGAAACGATGGGTCGGCAATCGTCTTAGCTATACGCGAAACGACGACTTTTGTTTCGATCTCCATTAAACGTCGGAGTTTGACGAACCATCGGTGGTTCAAACGACTTTTTACAGGGACAATTCAGAGCAACGGTCCTGGCCGCTTCGGCTTAAAAAGGAATCGGTCTCGTCGGTTTTTCAAAGAGACTCGGGGATGATTCAGAGGCGAGCCCGAACCGAAGCACCCGTCCTTTAGATTACCGCAAAAAGCGTCGATTTATGGGAGCGAATCAAAAAATTCCAGCTACCGCGAACACGTTACACGATATTGAAACGGTGCACGGCCGAGTTTAACGAGCTTTTCTCGGAAAACCAGCAGATGAATCGCATAATCACGCGGACGCGAGCGTCTTGTCTTGTAGCAATCTAGCAGAGGCAACGGAGAGCAAATTCATCATCCTGGTGTGAGGCTCCTTTGGCCCAGAAAGCTGTGTCTAACGCGGACATGATTTTACAAGCGAGATCCTGAAATCGCTGCGATTTCATACACCCCAGACGCCGTTCTTATCACCGCTGCTCTCCATTGATAACGAGCCAACCGCGACAAGAAACACCGTTACACGATTTGCAAATCGTTTAAAACGTAGTATACCCTCGTATCGTATCAGTGTTACACATGAACAAGTCTTAGATCATTGCACACACATCACATAATAACTCATGAATTTCAATTAAATTCTACTTTGAATAAATAAAACGGATTTTCATATATTGATAAAAATTAATATTGTTTGTTTTGATAATTGATTAATTATTTTTTTGTATGCTTTGCAAGAGGTTTTCTTCCGACTTTTGACCGATGAAGTTTTCAGGCTTAAAACACCAAACATGTCTGCAGTCTCTCTCTGGTCACTGCTAGAATTCAGTGATATCATTGGAAATGAATTGTATATTTAATTTCAAAGGAATCAAAGATCCTTTCAAGGTTCGGTCTCTAATGATTTACTAAACTGCAAGAATGCATTAATTGAATGAGATTCACATCTTACGGTTCACACAAGCATGAACAACTGCATGAAAATGAACAGCGATTCGGTAAACCGCGAGAATGTATTAATTGAATAAGCTCGAGATCTTACGGTTCATATAAGCTTAATGCGAACGTGATGCACGAGTGAAAGTAAATATATATGTGGATAAATTGAGAGGAAGCGATTGTGGAGCAACCGCGTCGTTGACCTGATTATTTAGTAACTGATTCCGAGAAGCGAGAGCGTTTTCGAAAACGAGGACAGCGAAGGAAAAATCTGGCAGACCGTCGTTGAATAAAACGGAAAAGAGAATTCGTCTAAAATAAGAATACTCCCTCGTTTCCTGTCTAACAGGACTCGGAACGTAGAGGCCTGTTGACGAGACACGCTAATTTATGCATCGATTTATGCAAATCGATTAGTGATACGTGTTCTAGCAACGAGTTCGATGCCTACGCGATACCTACTGACAATTCGACGAGCTGCATACCAAAACCTAACTCGAAATAAAAATGCTTCCCATTTTTTATCAGATTTTAAAGGACGAGGAACATCGCTCGATTCGTTTGGACAATTATCATACTATCCCAATAAATGATTATCATTAAACTGCTAATTTTAAACATTTATACGAAGTGTAAAGGCTGGATACAACGTATAGCACATGAAAAGTGGAATCCTTAAATGATAAAAAATTTTCATGAAAGTCTCAATTTATATAAAATCCTCTTGTCTTTGTGATAAATATAATGAAAACATTAAGAAAGAAATGTGCAACGTAACGTATGAGAAGCTAAAGGAAAAAAATATCGAAATGATTCTTGAAGCGCAGGTGAACGCACGAAACAATGATAGGTTTCCCGTAAGGTCGACAAAAAACCGTGGCAAACTAATTATCAAGATCGGCCTTATGAATCATCGAGTGAAATTATTCGCCTTGCTTGTAATTTTCTGAAGGAGAGCTTATCGTGTCAGATTCAATCCAGATCGAACATTTCCATTTTCTCCGTTGTACATTTTCATACAATTTGAATTAATTAAAAGTCCCGGATGTTTATGTCTTCAATTGAATGATTCATACGAACAAAAAGAAAATGATATAAAAATTTTATGCATTCGTACAAAAACGAGGTGGACAGACGATATAAAGGTTGCATGTAATTACACAATTATAATGCACGTCATTAATTTTGAATAGTAAACCTGAATCTCGACTTTATCTTTCTGAATTTACAATTTTATTTCATGTGAAATTCATCGGTAGACAGAAATAAGCGACAGACGCTTTTGGGAGTATTAATACTTAATTACTACAAATGAAGGAAGAATCGTTGTTGGAAAACGGCGAGCGAAATTCCTGAGATATCCGGGCACGTAGAACTGGTTCGCGTGGAGTAAAGGAAAAAAATTGTCTTGCAACGAGCCGACACTTATTAGTCAGCGTGCGATATGGAAATTGTGGTAATGGCATTACCTATATGAATCATTCACACTTACACCGTGTGACTGACCGCCGTCTGTCTGTCCGTTCGTCTATGAAAGTATACGCCCCGCTCGAGGAAAACAGTTGTGAATGGAACTGTCGAGGAAAGAATTTTCACGCGGTAACCGGTCGTGGAATACGTCGGGAAAATTGTGTCAAGCAGGTTGCTCGAACGCATTCGCTAGAAACCAGACACTCTAAACTGACAAAGATTGATGAACGAGATTCAACGAGAATTTATAGAATCACCTATGTTTCTATTATTTTTCTATTCACTTTCCGATATCCATTTCCAGTTATAATCTCAGCGTATTTATTGCATCCCATCTTAAACTAATTTTAGCAAAGACCGTGCGTTAAATTAATGTATGTAAATTATTAGTTACGTAGAAAATTCGATAATGAAACACGGAGAGGTAGGACAAAAAGTAAGTCTGATGAATTTTTTAAAAGTTCTGAGCCGGACTTGTTCGCTCGAGCCGAGTTCGTGATCTTTTCAGGCAAGTGGCAGCGGTAATGGTGTACATACACCGGGGCAAAATGGTAATTTCTCGAGAAGGCGAGTCGCGCGTAAGGACGGCCACGCGAGCGAACGCGAGTTACACGCGTATAAAGGACCCAGGAGCCCGTGATAAAAGATGGAAGGGGAGCGAGGAAGCCGAGAAGGTGGAGAGTATCCTGCGCGGCTAGTTTTTCTCTCTATCGCGGAGGATGAATGAACCCCGCAATTTGTTGGGAGCGAGGACCGAGCAATGCTGCTATCCGGGCCCCATTATCTCTATAATCTCTCGCGAGACCAGAAGCTGCGCTCCAATAGAAGCCTCGACCGGCAACAACTTAACCATAATATACCGGCATCGCATCGTATCCCATAAGGCAGATACTGGCCGTATAAAACGGTGAGCAGAGAAAAGAAAAGCTAGGAAGTGTATGCTTCGGTTTTTCAACCTTCTCTTAAGTGACAATAAATAATTAATACGGAGAATCAAGCCTTGACGAGTCATTGACATGTGACAAATAATACGATTAACGATTTGTCGAATGCATTAACCCTTTGCACTCGAGGCCTTTTGCGCTCGGTCGAACCAGCAACTCGAGACAGATATTAGAGAAGAACTTTAGGGGTACTTCAAATCATTTTATACCCAAAAGAACGTATACAAATAATAAAATTTTACCAATTTTTTCATTTTTATTGAATACAACAAAATCTGTTAAATATTACAGTTTGCAATTAGTTTTCGTGCCAGGCGCCGTAGCGGCGCCGCTCGAGTACAAAGAGTTAATAATGTCAGGAACTGTGTACTTCGGGATCGAAAAGCATTCCTAGTAGCTTGTACGAAACGCAGATACGATACATTCGCACTTGATCGCGGTTGACAAGACGCATTGTAGACGAAGAGATAGCATTGTGCGAACTTCAGTACTTATGAGCGGATGGTGGCTCACAAGAAAAATTGTGGCCATTGAAATTCTTCCTAAAGAATTTTCCCCTGCGGGACGTGCGTTCGGTCCGGCTTTTTCCGACCGCTCGCGGAGTTAGATTCGATTCTCGATGGAACGGGAGTGAAAAAAGAGAGTGCCGATTCCGGCGTATAATTTGCGGGTACGGGCAGCCGTTCGTCTTAGATCGCGGCGGATGGATTTAAGAGGATAGGCCAGCCGGGCTCGTAACATATAAAGGGCGCAAGATAATCAATTACCCAGCTACCGACTTCCCGAGAGAGCAATAACGCAGCCCTACCGGAGCAAGATCGTGTACCTGTTGCACTGGCGTATATTTAATGGTTACCCCTAATCGTCTACACCCGATCGTTACCGGGAGCCTCCCTGCGCCTACCAGTGTTTCAATAGAAATTTCCCTAATTCGGTCCGACAGTGAAACCGAATAATCTTTACGAGTTTCCCAACGAAAACGAGAACAACATCGATAGGAAATATTTCTAGAATTTAATCTACTTTCATGTACTTATAACAAAATTGAGTATATAATAAATGTATCAATTAATATATAAATTACTGAATCGATCATTGGATGAAATAATTTAAGATACAACTGGAAGTCGAATTATGACATATTACTATTTCTCTAAAAAAAATGGTTACACCTACAAGTCGAGTGCTATTCGCGGAAGCGCCTGAAGATGTTCGAGCAGCAGCTCAGAGTTTAGAACGTTGGCTCCCGTCTGAACATATTAAATCCTGATATTCCTTAGCAAACGTTAAGAGGCTCGAAATGGTGAATAAACGTTCGCTCGTAAAACGCGCGGCGAGCCGTATCTTCTAGGAGTAATGGAGCATATGATACGCAACGAGTGGCCGTGCATCCTCTTCTACCGTTCATATCTTCCACTCCGTCCATCGCTTTCGTTTTTCTGTTTCCCCGTTTCCTTCTATCTCTCTTTGTTACACGTTGCCTCGGCTTCGCAACCCGTTCTCCCTTTTTTCCCTCTTTGCTTCGATTTCTTTTTCTTACTTCCTTTCCGAAGTAGGCATGCCCCGGCAGGTTCCAGGATCGATTTGTTAATTGAGAGAAAAAGAACGATCAGACTGCTCGTACGTTTTAATAATCCTCTGTGGTAATAATTAATTATCGGTAGAGATTTAATAAATAGCGGTCGGGTGATACAATTCAATTATTCTTGGCGCGGTCGTTTATCTCTTATCCGTGGCGATTGAATATTTTCGCGACGGTTGATCGACAAGGGAGGAACCGGTGGAGGATCGCTCGGTGAGCATTCGTCGAAGAGAGGATGAAAGGCACCCCGAGGGCATCTCGCACGATGACGAGCTGCAATTATGTCTCCACCGGCTGCCGACCGTGCAGAGGTCGACGGGTACAGTAGATTGCGAAAGTTCTGATGAAAACCCCTCGGCCACACCCTCTTCACGTACTTCGAAATTAATCACTGCTTCTCAGCCACCCAACGAAATCTCATATTTTCCTGTCGTAGTTTCTTACAACCTCGACCAACCACCGTGTCACTGCTGGACAGTGTCACGCGAATATTTTGTGACAGACGGTATCACCGATAATTTACATACTTGCACGGATCGTAAAGTTAAAAAGAATTCGCTCGGTGTACGAAACATCGTTGCGATGTCCATCACTGACCTAAGTAGGATATTCAGACCGGGCCGGACCACGAGAATAATTAATAACGTCGTATCGTTCCCAATTAAAAGAAACAAGATTCACTCGTGATTTCGTCGATTCATTTTTCTGGCCGAGGATATCTCAGCGATGGGATCGAGATGCTCGAATCTCGGGCCGGGATCTTTCTATTTGCATCGTTAATGCCTCCGGTAGGGGCTAAATCATTTTTCTTCGACACGATCCCGGCACAGGCCGCGAGTTACGCCGACTTGTAATGTAACACCTGGCCTGCGGTACACGAGATACAAATCTGGTGTACCGCGGACCCTATAAACGTTCAGTTAACTTCCAACAACGTAAGCGACGTAACATACATTATTATCAAGAGTCGTAGAATAAAAATAAATTCGATATTTCATATAATAAACGTTGTGATGCTTTTCAAAAATATCATACTAAATTTTCAAGGTCGGATCTCAACTAGTTTTCGAGTGGTTTTTTCAAATTTGCTGACACTATGACTCAGAGACAGAATATTTCACATAATATTAATACGGTAATTGATAGAATAATAATTACTACGAATTTAGGATTATATATTATTATACAGAGTGGGGCATATTTATCATAATTGGTTTTCAATAAAAGTTGAATGATACCATAATTGCACGTGATTAGTTTTCCCTTACGTGAACGTTTCGATAGATAAAATCGTAGAGAAATTCGAGGAATTGAAAGACACGAGGATATGCCAAGTCGTTTCGTAATCGGATAATCCTGGTACAAGTCGCAATCTCTTTTGATTGGATTCATGAGTGCAAGGACTATACATGCGAGACATTAAGAATTACGAAACGGCGGGGAGACTTCGATTGGCGCCTTTCTTTCACCATTTCCTTCCTCCGCATAGAGTGCACGCGTCATTAACGCGGATCAACTTCTTCCCAAATTTCGCAACGCGTCCACAGGAAGTTTCAGAAGAGATCAAGAGGCAAGAAGGTAGATCGTCGCAGGCAATCAATAATAATGTTTCGTAAAAAAATTAGTTCTGATGACGATAAGGTGGCGCAAGTCGGTGCAAGTTGTAGGTGCAAATGACTTAAGAATTCTGGAACGACTTCACGCTCACACATAGAAAATACTCTTGTAGCTCGTAACTGCAAATAGTTTATGCGTGCAAAGTCAGTCGAGAATTCCTTGAATCGTACATGTGCACTCGTTTCCCTAGACTCTGAAGAACGTATCCAGGTAACAGAAACAAAGAAGAAGAAGAAAGATGCTTATTCAGAGGCAGAGTGGAAAGAAAGTAATACGTGCAAGCCGAATGTAATTGCAGAAGAGGGAATGAACAAGCTCTGATGGGGAAGGGAGTGACGATTCCAGGTAACCAAAAGAAACCGCGGATTAATTAACCGAGAGTTCTCCAATATCTGCCTGACGATTGATAAGCTTCATTGCAACGAAAGGATTCTTATCAGGTCTTCTAAAATGAGATTGTCAATCGATCCAGTGTTTTGCATAGAAATGGGAACATGTTTCCAAATACACCGACCTCATACAGACTAAACAGACGAAGTCTAAAAAGCCTTCTCCAGGTTAAAGAGGTAAAACGGAAAATTAAAATAAATAAAAAATATTCTTCGGTATTTATATTCATTTTCTCGAAAATTTCAAACAATTTTCGACAATTTTTATTTAGACAACGACTACATTAAGTGACAGCGCGTGGAACGTCTTAACGGGTTCGGGCAATTAGCGAAAACAATACCGAACTGCTTACGGATGAATCAGTGAAAAGGGCTAACGAGAAGTGAAAAGGGAGAAAAACGAAATATCGGAGGAGCTGGGCCCCGCGCTGCGAAACACGGCAAAAGAACCAGAGAACACTTTGCTCCAGAAGGAACAAAGACAAAAACGAGGCTACATCGAGCGAGCCACGAACGTATCAAAGAGAGCCGTGAGAGAACGACGGGCGCGGACCGTGGTAGAGAAGGATGGCCAGAAAACCAGTAGAAAAAGAGGAGAAAAATATAGAAAACCTGAAGGAGAAGGAGAAAGGAAAGGGTAACGGAAGAGGGCGAGAGGGCGAGAGAGATAGAGAGAGGGAGGACGACGTTACGCGGGCCGAGAGAAAGCACAGAAACTCGCGCAGGCACGGGAGAGAACGAGAGGCCGGTGAAGGAGGATGGGGTAAAACGGACCCACCGTGAGCCACGTTCCCACGATCTCATGAATGAACTCGCGTGGCTACTCGCCACGTGGTGGGGACTTCTCTACTCTCCTTTCCTTCCCCTCGGCGTCGTCCACGGTATCTCGGCTTGTCCTGTCCATGGTTCTCTTTCTACGGGCAAAAGCGAGACCAACCGGGTAGGGGTAATATCTTGCAGGATCTACGTGGCCGGGGGTAAGGAACTCGGGGTCATCCTCGGGAGGATGCGTTGCCCGTTCGAGGAAATTCGTGCCGATTTCTTTAACCATGAGAAAGGTCACCCTCTTTACTCCCTTACGTTTACTCTTATTACGAGACTGCAGGTTTCATTCAATTATAAACAAATTCTACCCGCAGAGAATGTAAAAAAAAACGTCCCGTATTAAAACACTAAAATGTACCAGTGAAATACCTATTGTACAAATGAAATTCCTATTTATGATTCAGTTTCTAAATCAATGTTATAAATGTTCGCATAAAATGATAAGTACTTTACATAACACACATCTTTAACATAATCACATCATATGTGACGTTTTAAAGACGTTCGGATGTAATGCCGGCAGTCTGAAAATTAATTCAAGTCTCCTATCATCTACGAATGGAACCAAAAAATCGTCGAGTGATGAATTCTATCTGACTCAATTAGACAGCGGTTGAATTGAAAATTTCGATTGGTGCAACTATTTTATAAAAAATGATAAAATCTTCAAAACTCGATACACAGGATGTGTCAAGTTCTAAGAGAAATTAATTAAAATTCTCTAGTTGTTTTTGTTCTAAAACCGGGTAGAAATAAATGTTGCTTTATCGAAGTACATGTTCTCATTCCATGATTTCCATCCTAATATAAATAATTTCTACACGTTTCGATAAAATCATTGAAAGAAAAAAAAAAAATAAGTTAAATGGCCCGTATACGAGCGACGAAGCTCGGGGACATTAACTGCGCCTACCTACCGCGTATCAATTTGAAAATCAGGAATCGGGGCTCGATAACCGAGGCGGATTAAACCGTTACGGGCTACTAATTGCCGGGCCGGACCGGGTTTCGTGGTCGCGCCGACTCCGCGCGGAGGAATATCAAACCGGCTTGTCGAATCACGTGAGAAAACACGAGAACGAGAACGAGGAGCGGGTTCGTTTATTACTTTGTTCCTGGTCCACCCTCTGCAGACCAGATCTCTCTCTCCTGATCTCCCTGTGAATGAAGCTGAGTCGCGTGGCGCCTTGTGACGTCACAACCTGTTGCTACCTGTTTCTCTCTCCTTCCTTTTATATCCCGGACATGCACGTAGCTCCTATCTCCTCCTTATCGTTACCCCACTCTCTTATCCGACTATCTGGGATTACCACTACCTTCTCGTATCCACATTTGTGCATGTTCGAATTCAACATTTCTCAAGTGTACCGAAATCTCTAAACTGTGTCAATTTTCTATGACCAATCGCTAGTAAGCTAAGCTTTCTTTTAAAACCCAAAACTACACAATCTTTAACCCTTCGCAGTTCGAATTTTATTTCAATTTCGCTACCAGCAGCTCCCAACGCTTTTAAGTGTTTTATTTAAAATTTACTTTAACTAATAAATAAAGCAATTTAAAGAAATAAAGGAAGAAACAAATTCATTTAAATATCAGCTGTATTTACACTATTGTTGTATTTTGTAATTTTCAAGTGTATGATATCTCTTGAAACAATATCCGAAATGCAATCCTGGTTTTCTTTTGCACGTTCCACAAAAAAAAATTTGGACATGAAAGAATGTCGAGTCATACTCCATAAATCATAGACTCTGTTTTTAGGAAAAACCAAGTTTCAGAATCAAAATCTGAGCTTCGAGTCTTGGAAGCGTCAAAATTAAAACAAAGGAAAAATTACGTATTACGAACCTAATAAAAAATTAAATTGACTGGTCGAATGTTAAAAAAATTATTCCGTTTTGAATAGTCTGAATATTAACGAGAGAATTCTCGTAAGCCAGAACACGGTAAGATGTCTGTTTTACCCGACGCGGGTTATCCAGTGAACGTAGACGCGCCGCCTATGTGGAAGGCCTCGAAACTTGAGCGGGCGAACCGCATCGAGTCGTTCCAACAGAGGTAGCCACTTTCCGGTTTCGATCGACGACCTTGGCGATGCAAGATCGTTCGCACGGATCGACGCCGGTACGACAAGCATATGCATTTTTCACAAGGCTGAACTATCTTTAAATCCTGCTCAATAAGGTGTCGGGCACGGAGAGAGAGATTTGATTCGATTCGCTTCTATCGAACGCCTCCGACCGATGCCCTCGGTAACGTCTATTTAAGGCGAACCACGCGACGATCAAACTGATTATTAAGAAACCGCCGTCCCCTGCCACCGCTCGTTCATTATCAGACTCATTCATGATAATTTATCGAAAGTCAAATTGGTTGCTTTGCAAATCGATGGAAATACACTCGCTCTTACGTAATACGAAACCACTGCTGTTTAACAACCGTTCTAAAATTTTGCAAGTTTTAACAAAACATCAGAAGCTGCGATTCATTCATAAAACGAAGTCAAGTCGATCACATGGCATTTCTTCTTCAGAAGAAGGAGAGCCATCTAAATTTTTGAAGCGATGAGTTCGAGAACCGCTGATCGATAGTCATTCATGAAAATAACACGGATTGATTCATCTAATGAATGAGCGAGACGAAATTCGCGCGGCCCCGAAGCGACACTTGAAATTATAACATACATCCCTGTCTATAAATAGAGCATCGATGCACCGTATTCTCGGTACGAAGAATCAACCGAGATGTGAATTATTCAAGCGATCAGGATTCGGCCACGATAAATGGAAGATTGATCCGCAGCCGTAAACAATTCAGCCTTATCAAAAATAGATATATCTGACGTAAACTTATCTGACATCAACGAACCGAATCGTTAAAAATGAATGAACACTGAAATGCTTTTATACATAGATTGCAATATTGAGTCGAATCATTAATTTCGTCGCTCTTCTAATCGAAATGAATATCACGTATCTCTACAGTTCGCAACACGACGCTTACATACAAGACATCCGTTATAAACGACACATGAACGACGGCATGAACTTTTCATTTTATATGACAGATAAAAATCTAGGGATCAACGTTCCTACATAAGTGAATAAAATAATGATTTGTATCGAGATCCGTTTAACCACGACGTAGCCAAGTGCATGCGTACTCGGAGAAAATTCAAACCCGATTTTCTCGAAAACAAAGCCTGATATGAATACTAGAACATAATCTGCATAACGATGCAGCTACTTCTCTCATTATTCTTTCGAGCTGAAAAGAAGAGGCCGAACGACGAGAGTCATAGAAGTTTCTGAAGAAGACCCGTTCTTCTCGAGGACTCGAGGAGGCACTCTGGAAAAGAGGAGAGGAGAGGAGAGGAGAGCGCGCAGGGCAATTTGGAAATCTTGAAATTGCCTCTTCGGGAAACGCAGCAAAAGCAACAGCCTCAGCATCTGCGTCCACGGGAGAAGTCCGAAGAAAGAGGAGAAGGAGGAGAAAGACGAGAGGTGGAGGGTTTGTTTGAAACTGTAAATCGTTGTCTCCGGGGATCGAGGACGTGAGAACTGTATCTGCGTCTGGTCTCCGGTAGGTAAGCAAACCGGGCCGAACGAGAGACAGGGACGAGGAAAGGCGAAGCAAACCCAACGGCAGAGAGGAAAGGGGAGGAGGACGTTTCTACCGACCGCACGCACAGCTGCGGTTACGCATTTCGCGCAATGTTGCTGCTGCTGCCTCGAACAAACTCGGGAACGAACCCACGCCGCGATCGATTCTGTCCGATGACAAACGGACGTTTTTGAAAGAAACACATGCGTACACTTGCTCGGGAAAAAATTATGCAATCGCGGACGAATTTATTCAATCGCACTACCGAGCGAGGTAAAAATTAGATTAGAACTGCTATTTGTTTCGAATTATTTGGAAACAAATAGAATACAATTTCTAGATAGCAACATAATCAATAGCCAATTCTTCGTATGTTACAAAGGAGGGGGGCAGGGTTTATAAATGTATACATACGAAATGTATGCAAAGAGCACTGAATTTGAGCTACACGGAAAATCCAGGGGTGTCCTATCATTTTGTCGCGGAGTGTAATATCTAGGGTTGGTCTAACAAGAGAGCAATTTTCAGGGACATCATACAAAACTCATATACTAATATAATATATACGTAATAATAATAATAATACGCAACGGTGAAGGCATGAGACACGTTGATACGTATCTAAGACAAAAGAAATTGCGCAGCGTGGAGAGGAGTTTAATTCACGGTTCATTTGCCTCGGCCACGTAATTACGTCCCTTTGAAGTTCCTACGGTATTGGCCAGCGTGTTCCGCCGGAAGGGCCAACTTGATTCGCAATGCCCTTTTCCACGCGACATCCTTTCATCCTATCGGCCGATCGCGCTTTGTCTTCGCTCTCGCTATGTACTCTCCACAGAATGGAGAATCTCGCCAACGAGTTAAGAACGTATGAAAATATATGAATATATAGGCCGAGATCTAACGATAAATATGTAGGAGTAACAGGTAGAACGCGTACGGTGAACAATACAAAAAAAAAAAGGGGAGAGCGACACTCAAGCGTGGGACCGGTCAACGCGGTCCCATAAGTTCACGTTTCCCTTTCATGATCCTTTCGAGCGTGCACCCTCGTCCAATCGCGCTTCCCCACGATCATGCACATTCTCATGCACTCGTCAGGCTTCGACCGCATTTTTTTCACCGTTTTCCCTCGGCTCTTTACATCGAATACTCCAACGATCTCCGATTTTTACCGACAACCCTGTCGCAAAACCCTTTGACTCCGCGCCGCGATCCGTTAAAACGGAAAATCTGGTTGAAATTAGAACAATGGATCTCGGTTTTAAACACCAACGTCTGTCTCGTGTCAATGTCAAGAATCGAAGGAAACAAAGACGAACTATCTCCCTGTGACGGATAATGTCTTTCAAGAATGGAAGGTGCAGACGATCGTTCCGAGAACAATTGAATTCCAACCGAGAATAAGGGTTTAAAGCACATTTAGCACGTTTCGAGATAAAGCACTAGCAATCTTGTAATCAAATTCTTGTCTGTCTCTACAGATCCTCGTTCTATCGAAAAATTCAACAGAACAACTGTGGTCTGTGTATTTCGATAGCTCGACAAAAGAAAGGCACGAGTGCGTGTAACGTGTACATAAATCCTTCAGACGAAGTTACAAGTCGTTCTGATTGAAGCCTACAATAAAAGCTAAATAGACTCGTGTCCCGTTGGACTGCATCATTGACACGCGTTTGTACACCCAAGGCGTAGCGAATAAAAAAGGACCCGATACGAGGATGCCTGTAAACTTCGCTTCGAGCAGAAGCTCGCGCTCGTATCTTTCTGTCCCGGCACTTTTAAATAACGCTACCGCGGCCTGGCCTACGTGACTAGACTCCCGTGGCGGTTTATACGCCTGCACGCCGACGAATTCTTATCAATCACGCGACACGCAACGCAGACGAACCGAAGATTTTTTGTCTAGCCACCGTGTTAACGCCGTTTCCCTGCGACAGGCATCTCGACGATGTTTTATCTGGCGCCTCGGTCCATCGCGAAATTTTAATCGAACCGGACACGCCGACGTGCACTGTTAAGTCAATGTATATCTTCGCCTTTCCGAGGACGTTCAGGGTTTCTCCTGGGCAACGACATTCCACGAGGGTAACTTGACGAAGATCTGCGCTAGGTGCCGATGGGACGATCAGATTAGGTTTACGACTAGAATATCTTATCTTTTTTAGCTGTGCATCGCACGGAACGACACAAGAACATTTTGCACCGACGTTTGCTCTATCTACCCATCATGCGAAAACTTGTTTCATCAACCGTGAAGAAGAATGTCTTAACCCGTCTGATTGAGTTAAGACGCACACTGTATTTTCTGTCAAAATAAAAGAAACCGGATAAAAATTGTAAACTAGAATTCCATGATACAAGTTATGTTAAAAGTATCCGAGATCGTGAATAAACAACGGGAGAGTCGATCGTCGGACCATCGCGAAAGAAGATATCCGAGATTTTCAAAAGCGAGGGAGCACGAGCTGTCGATCGCGCGTCCAATTTGTCATTCCGAGAAGCTATTCTTCGTAGCGACGGCTACGTGTATATACCTATATATCGAATTTATTCCACAGCCAGGTAGCAAGCACCGGATGGCTCGACGCCTTACGTGCCCTGTGTGCTACGAAGGGTCTCGGCTGGAGAAGATATCTACGCTCACTTTTCGCTATGGCCATGCGTTACGATGTGGAAGAACAGGAGCCTCTGTTAAGTTGCAACCAGCCTTTATATGCAATAAATATTCCAGCTTTTTTACAAATTGAAATAGTATCGATACTATATTGCCTAAACGTTGCTCATAGTTTCTTAAGACTTGTCGAGAAAAATCTTAAGACTAGCAAAGATCGTAATTTATTCTAAAAACAAGTCTAAGTGCGACCACTCGCAAATCTAAATCCCCCTATCTTTTTCATCTCTAAACACGATCCAGATTAGCCGGACCAATTATACCAGAGACTGTCTTAAGACGAGAGAACCAGACGCTTAATTAACTTTGAAGCTAGAGCGCGTGTGTCACGATTGCAACGGCCAGAGGGAACAGAAGAGGTGGTGTACGCAATTTTCTCATTAATCTCTTAACGTCGATTCCCCGGTCTGGCCGCAGAGAGGAAAACGCGGAAAGAAACAATTTTCCCGCTTTCCCGTGTTACGCTTCAATGTCGCCGCGGACAATGGGTATTTGCATAAAACATTCCGGTACCGACTGTCATCAGTCATCAGCGTCCTATCAGGTGGCAATCGAACGGGGTGAGAAAGAGGATCCGATGACAATGGCGAATGTTACGACAAAGTCTGTAGAAACTTGCATTATTCAATGGCCTCCTGGCGACCGTCAGGGAAATGTAAACGTCTCCGTTCCAACTGCACTTGAATAAAGCCGACCCTCTTCCTCGATCTTTTATTTAATCTTTCTTCTCGTCTTACGAATTTTTAAACAATTCTGTTCCAACCTCATCGTCTCCGATGAATGATTTTCGTCGAGTTCTCGCAAAAATTAGAATCTTGTTGATAAAAACAACGTTAATAACTACACCGCCACGTGAAGCCTTCGTTCTGCGGTACGAACCTAACCGAATTTTTTCAGACCATTTTCCAACATCGAGACCATTTCCTTCCCGTTCTTCGTGGGAAAATTTGATCAACGAATAACGCCGTCGAAGGTTGAACGACTCTACTAATTACTACAACCGCGATCGCGTTAAACTCGTTGACTGCGTTCACATTTGATTAACCGTTCTGGTTCGCGCGGATCAAACATTGTTTTCCGTCGGCCGTGCTATTCCTCCTGCGATCGACCCAACGTTCTTTCTATCGTTTCGTTAATACGTTTAGAGCTGCCATTTCCTATCTCCGTTGTAAATAATTATAGAATAGAACAATGGGCGACTGCAAATCAGCCCGATATTTGACCATACGTCCCGATACATACAGAATTGTGTTCAATCGTACACCCACGGCTCGCTAATAGAATTGCACGATAATTTCAATGACTTAATCAGAGAAATTAAGATTATTAAGAAAAAATGTTGAAATAATAAATAACCTGAATCCTCCCTTCATTAAATTATTCAAAATAAGGAATATTACGCATCTTTATAAATAGCCTGACGATTTTTATGCAAACTAAAATATATACAATAGTAATTTAAAAGTGATATTTCGTATGATTATTCTCGTTGGATTACAGCAGATTAATCCTATCAGCCATGGATAATCTCGTAAAAAGTTTGCGTTGGAAGAAAGCAAGACATGATCGTCGCGTTTAAACATTAGCAAAGATGATTCACTGATTGGTTGAGGTGAAAAATCGGTGGAATCAGTAGAAAATTGTGATTGTACGTGACATAAGCGCACGCGTGTGCGTATAGAGATAAGTGGGTAGACAACGTACACACGCCAGTAAAGGAGAATGGAAGGCGGGGGCGTTCAGTGGGGGGGCCTTAATGAGGATGCTGCTGATTATCCAATTCGTAAATTCTCGCTACATTTTGATCGTGCTCGGTGAGCCGCGAGTAACAAGAATTACTCAGTGCCCCGAGCCAAACGATTTTCTCCCCGATACCGTCCATTTTTCTACGTTTCGCGTTTGCATTTTTGCATTATTCCATATTTCCACTTGACGCGTTCGTATCTTAAAGAAACTCTATCCCACAAGTCAAAACTTGAATTTCTACTTAATCTCTAAAGTACAAACGCTAGATATGCTCTAAGCCTAGATTGGATTACACTTCACGTAATCGTATCCACGCTTCGTACATTTCGATTTTCCGCAGATCGAGACGATAATTATTGAAAGAATTGTTAGCTGGGAAAGCGTGGCTCGTTAATTTCGGCCGGTTCCTTAAAGGAAAAGGAATGTGTGCACCGCGCATATTAACCACTTTGCCAGCTGCATTGACGCAATTGCACCGTCGAAGCGTTCATTGTCAAGGACGAGGCGGGCTCCTTCGTTCGGTCGCAGACGTCGAATTAAAACAGTACCGAGCGTATAATGAAAATGTCGCGAAAATCGGGGCTCGTAACGGGACAGAATTTTGCAAGAGGGCACTCCGCGAGAGGTGCCTCTGTTCACCTCTGTCAGCTTCGATCTAGGCGACAGATAACTGAAACCGAGGACACATACCTCTCGAAGAATACAATCTTATCTTAAGTAGACTAACAATACTTTCGGAGAACACTGCACGTTGCGTTCCGTGCTGTTTGTTTGAAAGCGATGTATACCCTCCTCCCTCCTCTATGGTTGGGTCGCACTATGTACAACCGGCAAACCTGTTGCTCTTTGAATTCGTTTGCGCGAGACGAGCCTCTCAGCCCCGAGCAAATTGTATGCAAATTAGCCGACGATATTTCTAGACTATCGTACACATTCTCGATCGATCGTCATCATACGTATCAATATACTACCGTTATGTACTAAAATAATAAATGACATAAATATGACAATGACAAATATAACAATGACAATAATAAAAAGACATGCCAAGATACAATTTTAATGTTCCATTGGACATAAAATAATTATGTCCCTGTTTTCGTTTTCTAAATCCAACGTCGATTCTAAATCCATCGATCAGACGCTATTAACCAAGAGCAACGAATGCTTATATGATTGCTGGGAACGTGTCTCTTCTCGCAGAAACGGAATTATTTTTAAGAAGAAAATTACCCTAACAACGTTACATTTTTCGCCTCCGGTTAGAAATTTTAAAATAGCACGCAACACGCTACATCGCGTCGAGCAGGCCGGCGGTCTGGGCGATCTAATCGGACAAGTTATACACGAGTAAGTGCTTATACAGCTACCGCTCATATTATGCAAGCATCACTCGATGTAAGTGCACCTTTTAGTGTCACTATCCGACGGTTAACAGGACACTAGAACCGCGGCGAGTCGCGTCGCGGCCGTGGATCGATCGCGTTTCAACCAGGAATACACCGCAGTTGGAATTAGCTGCTGATTCCAGAATTCTTTTCAACAACCACGAGCGCAAGAGCCGGCCGGCCCCAAACAAAATTCCATACTACTTTTACGTCTACCGTTGAAACCGATGCAATCGGAGTCCCGCGGATTTTACGTCGACTCTGCACGATTTCGGTCAACCTTAATACTCGGGAATATCAAAACGAAAGAACTAAAGAAGAATTAATTTGTTTCATTTTATAATCTGGCCCTAGGCTCGGTAACAGAATGATACTTTGGCCCCAAACTAGGAACGATTCCCCGTGCTTATCTTAAAGAAAACTTGTACCTGAATTTCACTCTTTAAAGTGATACCTGTTACCCGCGGTTGTAAAATTCAAGACGATCATGGAAAACGAAAAACGAAGGGACATTACGAAAAGGACCAGAACCATCCGCACTTCATATGTACACAAAATGATAAAAATGTACCCTCTTGAAAAAACCGAAACTCCTACGTAGCACGTACTGACCAATTTTTACCAATACGGCAATTAGCCCAGCAATAAAACACTTTCACTTACAACCTAAGTCAAGGTAAAGGTAGAAAATGTGTAAAGCAGATGTGGAACTTTGCTCAATACGGCAAATTCAGGCAAAGGGTCCATACTCCTATCACCGGAAAATCACAGGCCAAGTATACCTGATTTTTAGCTAACTTAGAGGATTCGAGACTCTCTTGCTTGTCAACCAGTACTCCGACACGATTTTACCTTTGCGCCCCGTTACAATGTCGAAGTACTCTGAGATATTTCTGTTATAATTGTATTTTTTAATAGTGATTATTAAATTATAAGTACTGGAATCCGTATTCAATTAACTAACATCGCTATTTCCATAAACGGTCGTAGAGTCATGCGTGATTAGTGATACTAATAGAAATCGGAACAGTGATTTACGATTTCTGTTTGGCTAGGCTCTATATGCATCTTATAGCATAATCATTGACTCGCATTCGTTAAAATAATATCAGTAAACATTTATTTCTCATAAAAATCAAAACAGATTTTTGTTCCTCCAACTGTACAGTGTACATTAACACTAGATTGCCCAAGGAAGTCATTTTGACTGCTTTTGAGCAAATGTACAAAT
>NW_017136308.1:1445677-1453083 GCF_001652005.2 Ceratina calcarata | reverse complement strand
GTTAACATTTACTAATAACTTGTTATATGACTGTAAATAATATAAAAAATATTAAAAATTAATTTTAGACAAATTTCTTTACACATTATTTTTTCACAATGCAGTCATTTTGACTGCTTTGGGCAATATAGGTATATACTAAGTTTCAGTCTTTCTAGTGTTAATTATGCGATATGTGAAATCAGAAACAAAGAACAAGAGAGGGGTAGAAGCTTTCGATTATGATCACGATTAGGTCCCATATCCGGAAACCTGTTACTCGTGTCGCGGCACATATGTATATAGATAACTGCGTGCATTAACTGTAAAAATGTCCGATGCGACGGACGCCCCGTCCCTCTCGGCGAGCTACTGAAACGCGCGGTGAATTAAACGTCACCCAAGGGAGCCTCGAAACAGGCCCCCTTCTGTCCCCCCTGCGTACGGTCGCACAATAGGTATCTTGTGGCGCGTTAAAACTACAATGGCTGTGTACACGGCTAATTGAAACATTTGCCTGGACGATTACTAGACCGGTCGGGTAAACACACGCGTGGCCGTGTCATTTTCTCACGCCAACACTCGATACCCCGAGATAAATTGCATAGTTACGACACAACGCACATACATATCGCGATCGTTCGATCGAGCCACCGACTGCAACGCGTGAATCATCGCGTACAGTCAGGGATGCTCCGAGCTGTTCCGCGAAAAAACTATCAATATGATTGTTTAACCCTGTCGCTGGTCAGTCATCAATTACCCAAAGCAGTGATTCAATAAAATAATAAATTGTTGCGTATAGATTACTTTCTTCAATATTTCTTAGACTTAGAAAAACAGTAAGTCTACAGAACAGAGCAGTGAAATAAAGTAATAAAAAATCGATTAATATCTCATTTAATTTAAGACGAAAACTGAATTTATCTTAATTTGGAATTAAAGTCGGTTTTCAATACTAAAACCTGAGCATATGAAAGATTCATGTAGACTGGTTAAGTATAAATATAAATTCAATTGAATTACAGCGAGCTCCGAAGGTAGTTTATCAAATGTTGATGGACGGGTTAAATGCGACTCGAGTCATAAAGGATTAGACAGCGCGAGGGGCTAAATCGAGAAGAGGAAACGGAAATCACACCCTCTTCGATTAATCGTCGCTATGTTAGTTTCATTAGGCAAATAAACCACGGATCAACCGTGAAGGTAACTGGAATATTGAATAACCCGTTGATTCATGAATAATCAGTCAATCAATAGTAAAAGGCATCACTAGATTGCGGATTGATACCACCAAATGTTTTATTTTGCAGTGTCAATCCGCAGTCAGTTTAAGAATTGTCTATTTATATTATTGTTTAAACGTTAAAACATGATTTGAATATTCTTATAAATCCGCAGTCTACACATTTCCTTACATTTCGATTAATTAAAATTAAAAATGAATTAAAAATGATAATCGAGCGCATCGAAGCTTAACGAGCAAAAACGTCTGATAAACATTGAAAGAATTTGCGGACGAGTAAGCAACGGGATAAATGATTTCCAGTTACCACGAGCCGAGCTCATCGAGCAAGAGAAAAGTGTTGAGAAAAAAACTCACCTAAGGAGCTCTCTGGATCGGACAGGTCGGAGAGGGACGGCACCTTCCGCATCGAGGTGAACCTGTCGGAGAGGGCAGGAACCAGACCCTCTTCCTCAGCGTCAGAGGCCAGCTCTTGTTTCATCAACTTCGCCATAACCGTCAACATGCCACCACCGTCGCTAATGCTGCCGCCTCCCAGATAGCCGCCCACGCCTCTAGCATCCCGCTAAAACAGACGGAACCCCGAACATTAATCCACTTCCCATTACCATTTAATTGACACTAAAACGGCGCGTATCCACTTGTATCATACCCTCGTATCATCGTGTCAATATAAACGGGGAAGCTTAGCATTGCGAATAAATCATTGGAAAATAATTAACTGTATTTCATTAGGAGATATAATTATGTAAATTTAAATATTATTTGATAGAACCTATTGATCTCAATACGTCATAAGATTTATGATCAGTGTACTGCTCACGTGTACAACGATGACACGATACGAAGATATGATACAAATTGATACGCAGCAGAAAATGTTCTCGCGCGATCGATCGGTCAGAATCGTTGAAAGGAAACAACAGAATATGATTGGAGAGTTTGAAACTATGTTCATATCATTGATAATTTCACCCCTCTCTCTCTCTCGGCATGTAAAATTATCTGAATTAATAATAAGCGAACTGGGTTGCACTCAAGTTGATGTTAAGTGCACTATAAATAGTCTGGTTACAACAGGCTATACAGACAATTTGTTCCCCAGTCAATCTATTCGCACCAGATTTTATCCACGTATTAAGTCGTATCAATTTTACTCGAAAGATTAAACGATGATCGCATAGTCGTGTTTGTTCGACGCAAGTGGACTGTCACGACTTTCGCTCTAATCAATGAATTGTGACTCACATTCCTGCGTTATACTACGACCCAGTGTACTACGCACGTATCGTTCGTTCTCGGTACACTACTGTGTCACGGATCGAGAGGCAACCCAGGGATAGTAAATGACGTATTAAAGATGAACGAGATGTTCGATGAAGGGTAAACGATAACGATCGAAGAGAGAGATCGAAGGGAAGAAACTGAGAGAAAGATGAAGAGACGGTGTCTCGGTCGAGGCATGAATGGACGGTGAACCTGCTGAAGTTGACGTGCCGGAAGGGGAGAAGAGCGGAAAAAGAGCAGCGGGAGAGGGACAGAGAGAAGGAGAATGGGCAAAGAGCGACCGGAGGGGCGAATGATAAAAGAGGACTCGACGACTGTCGAGGGAGAGAGACGAAATCGTTGAATAAGAAACGGGCAAGCGAGAGAAACGAAGCGGTTCGGGATACTACGAGTCGGAGGAAGAGGAAGAAACGCCGCGACGGGTGACTGGGTGATCGACGAGGACACGAATGGAAAGAGCAAGGGAGAAGGGAGAAACCGCAACGCGACCGAGGCGAGATCAAACTTTTGGTCAAACGAGGATGAACGCGTCTCATAAAATATTTCAACCGTACGTGTATAAAGATTTTCATACGACAGATTGAAAAGTATTATCACTCTACGGTTCAACGAAAAAAATTCGATAAAAGTGCGAATGCGATAATGGGTTGATTAAAAAACAAATTGGACAATTAGACTACGGCGATAGCAGTGGGACAGTGAGGGGGGATGGGCGAAGGGAGGACGCGACGGCGTGCACAGCCGATAGGTACGACCGTTTGACCTTCGTGTACGGGGGACTGGCAAGTTGAATGAAACGCTGCACAAGAGAGTGACGCAACGGTACGCAATGCAACGACAACGATGCAACATTCTAAACTCGCCCTCCCGCCTCCTTTACTCTCTCCTTTTACGCCGTTCTCGTCTCTGGCTGCGAACGCGCTCCGCGCCGGGTGTTGCGTGCCCTGCCCCGTTGCACTCCGTTTCCCCTTTAACTCTTCCCATTCCCCTCGATCGTTTGCACGACGACGACGACGTCCAGTCTATCGGTCACCCTTCCACCGTTCAGCAGACACTCGGTCATAGACGAAGAACCACGCGATGCGCGCCCCGAAGTAACCGAGAGTGCATGGAAAGTTTATAAAGGATCGCTCCGAATCTAGTAGATTTTCCACGAACCAGTTTCGAGATAAATAAAACGGCGATTCCGCGTTAACGGGCAGCCGATTAAATCGTGGAACGAACAAGGGTCTCTCTGTCTTCCACGATAATTATATTTCCCCCTACGTATCGGCGGTGTATATGAGCGCAACACGTGTACGCGGTAATTCTTGTCACGCGTTGGTTGCCGTCTTTCTACGCCAGTTCATCTATCTCTTTACCTATCTTTCCTCCTTTCGTCATAGGTATTCGAATGATACAGAGCTTTTACCGATTCGTTACACAGAGTTAAACCTACGTGACCGTACAGCTTGGGGACAATGATTCTCGACCCATTTTTGATCGTAGTTTCCTCTATGAGAGAACACCCGAAAATAGTAATAAATCTATGCCTAATGCCTCGTTCTTTTCCTATAGAATAGGCATGTCAAACACGCGGGCCACATGTGGCCCGCCGAGACTTTTTAAAATTTTTCTGAAAAAAATATTAATTAACTATTTTAAAGTAAACTTCATTTTTATTTGTATGCAGTTTAGTACATTTGTCTATCGATATTGAAATTGTTGATGAAAACTTACAAATGGAATTAATTGAAATCCAATGTGATTCTTTGCTAAAGCAAAAATGTATGGAAGTTGGAATTCCAGATTTTTATACATAACGCGTTTCTTTATAAAAAAAAATATAAAATATTTATAATTCAAGCTTAAAAAGTAACATGAAATATAAAATTTCTATGTATGTATATTGTATAACATACAATAAAATGTAAAATATTTTTAGTTTAAAAAATGACATGAAATACAAAACGACTATGTATGTATAATATACAATACATTGAGCTCGACATTGAGTCTAATGAATACATAATACAATCATTCTAAAAATCGTATTTTATTAATTTTTTGAACACTGAAAACATGCGGCCTCTAACTTAATATAAAGTAGATCACGTGGCCCGTAATATCATATGAGTTTTACATGATTGCTATAATAGAAACCGAGACGACCGAAAACGTGTCGAGAATCATTGTCTCAAGCTGTACTTCGTTCAAGCCACTTGTTTCAAATTTATTTCCTTAATGATCGAATTCCTTTTATGACGGAACAATGGATCACCTAACGAGACTGCACAATTTAATTTCATGTTGTTTTCGTTTCGTAATGTAAACGGTGTAATAATAGCGGCAATGATAAAGTTTCCACGGGTTTCCTTTGTAAGTCCAACGTGAAAGAAGTTGCCCACGCGAGTTCCCTCGCAATCGATGATTGTGCATCGTGCCCAGATAAATTAATCCTCGAGCGGATCGCACTCTGGTGCAATCGACAGCGGTTTCTCTGAAACCAGTCGACGTTTCATTCAGTCGAGCCAAAAACTCCCACTCTCATGCCTTTAATTAATCCGACAAAAAAAATCCCACGCTTTTCATTTTAAATCTTACAAATACTTTAAAATTATTTTATACTTTTTAGTCCATTTTAAAAATGTGGTGTATTATTATAAATTTTGTTTATGTCAATAATTATATCACAGACAATAAGTATTGATCGTAATTTTTCAGTCGTTACAATTTCTCGACCCATAGAATATCTCCTAATGCTTATAGTGTTTCTATAAAAGCAACTGACCTTATAATTTATAGTATTCTTTGGCTGTACCGTGGGGCACGATCAAAGTCGACGTAAAAGGGATTCCGCGGCGAAGAGAGAATCGAGCGTTAAGCTTCCATCGTCATGCGTAAAGTCCGTTCCTTTGGGCGACCCGGTTCGTATACAAGAACTCGGCATTATGCTGGTTCTGAACGGACGGGCTCCGGGCCGTTCTCTGAATGAATGAGTAACAGAGGGCCGGTGGAAGGGAGACAGAGAGGAGAGTAATAGTCGAAAGAGAGGCGCGCAGGCCGGACCGTGGCTGGCATGGACTTCTCTCGGCCTCGGCTGACTGATAGAAACGAAAGCTCGAGGGAGAACAAGAAGAACGCCCTTGAAAGGAAGAAACGAAAAGGTGCTATTAGCACGTCTCACGTGCACCGCGATTGGGAGCTATTTTTACACCCCATTTGCTTTCTTCTTTATTTCTTATCCTGCTTGGATATTGTCCCGAGTCGCAAACGTTCGAAACGAACGATGGAGATCTCGCAGTTATTTTATTTTTGTAAAAGAAGAATTTGTTTTTATAAATGAATTACCAGTGTATTTAGTAGCAACTATACGTTTGATTTATTTTAATGTGATAACTTGAATGATGTTTAACAGTACGAAATGGAAAAATTCTTTCAGAAATAGAATCTTCCCTTGGTAACCGTATGCCAGCAGCAAGTGGTTTCTTACTTGAGCCGTTGCCATTAGGTTTGGTAATTGAGCATGACGGGGATTGTATTCCCGGGAATGTTACAATTTCGTATCAGATTCATTTTTAGACCGAGTCGATTCATTCTCGGAGTAAATCTCCCTGCGGCACTTCTCAAACATTCAAGAAAGGAATAATGGAGAAAGAATTTCACCGTTGAACCAGTGAATAAGATTGTTTCTACCAGCGTGCGGGCAAAAATAGACCCTCGACCGCGTTCCTAGCAATGGTTCTTTCAGACATGTAAATCTATATTATATTCGAGCGACGCAATAGAAGCGCGAAACATTTCTTTCGGTATTCCGTGTACCACCGACGTTTAAAAAACGTTGCCTCGTCATTTCTTAACTCGATTAGAAGGTAGAAATTATCAGGTGAACGTCAAAATGTAAACGATGCATCATGGAACACGTCTTAAGGATGTATTGGCTATACAGTCAATCCCAAAAGTTTATGTACCTTAGAAAAACGCATTACCTATAATTAAAAAGAAATCAGACGTCGGAAGAATAATGCTAATAATAAATAGCTACGTGCTAAAGAGTATAGAAGAAAATATCCAATTAAGTATTGACGCTGACGAACAATTTTTTTCTTCAAAATTTCGAAAAATGCTTCCAATAAAAGTTGTTTTCCTTCTAATTTCGATATTTAACGAGTTACGTATGATTATTTGGCATTTTATTGATGTTGACATAATCCGAACATTCCAGCGTCGAAACGGCGAACTTTTGGCAAAAAATTTCATTTTTCCTTAATTACTCGTAAACCGTTGAATCTACAGGAAAATTGTATACGACCTTTTTTGTAGAGGACGACGAAATCTACAATTTCTGTATAAAACTTCTTCGCTAGCATTAATATTGAAAGAATTATGGACGAAAAACGAAAAAACAGTTTTTTGCAAATTACTCGTTAACTATTGACGCTAGCGAAAAATTTTTATACAGAAATTGTAGATCTCGTCATCCTCTACAAAAAAGGTGATATGCAATTTTTCTGCATGTCCAACAGTTTGAAAGTTATTAGCCAAAAACGAAAATTTGGAAGAAATTGAAGGGGTACCCCTTGAAAAAATCTCAGAAAAATCGAAAATTTTTTTTTGTTGTTTATTAGCAATGTTCTTCCGACGTCTGATTTCTTTTTAAAAAATGCGTTTCTAAAGTGCATAAACTTTTGGGATTGACTGTATAGCCAGTACATCCTTAACGAACGAATATCGACAACTGTGTCAAATGCAAAATGTACGAACGAGAGGTTTCGTTATTCATGCTTAACGCCGCCGTCTGTTAATTGACAGACTGATTAAAAATTGAAAATAAGGTAACGCGATCAGTGGTCGCAAACACGGCAGACAAGCGATGAATAATCAAAAACGACAAAAGATTCGAGTGAAACAGAGA
>NW_017136308.1:1445344-1445497 GCF_001652005.2 Ceratina calcarata | reverse complement strand
AAGAATAATGCTAATAATAAATAGCTACGTGCTAAAGAGTATAGAAGAAAATATCCAATTAAGTATTGACGCTGACGAACAATTTTTTTCTTCAAAATTTCGAAAAATGCTTCCAATAAAAGTTGTTTTCCTTCTAATTTCGATATTTAACGA
>NW_017136308.1:1420495-1445323 GCF_001652005.2 Ceratina calcarata | reverse complement strand
GAGTTACGTATGATTATTTGGCATTTTATTGATGTTGACATAATCCGAACATTCCAGCGTCGAAACGGCGAACTTTTGGCAAAAAATTTCATTTTTCCTTAATTACTCGTAAACCGTTGAATCTACAGGAAAATTGTATACGACCTTTTTTGTAGAGGACGACGAAATCTACAATTTCTGTATAAAACTTCTTCGCTAGCATTAATATTGAAAGAATTATGGACGAAAAACGAAAAAACAGTTTTTTGCAAATTACTCGTTAACTATTGACGCTAGCGAAAAATTTTTATACAGAAATTGTAGATCTCGTCATCCTCTACAAAAAAGGTGATATGCAATTTTTCTGCATGTCCAACAGTTTGAAAGTTATTAGCCAAAAACGAAAATTTGGAAGAAATTGAAGGGGTACCCCTTGAAAAAATCTCAGAAAAATCGAAAATTTTTTTTTGTTGTTTATTAGCAATGTTCTTCCGACGTCTGATTTCTTTTTAAAAAATGCGTTTCTAAAGTGCATAAACTTTTGGGATTGACTGTATAGCCAGTACATCCTTAACGAACGAATATCGACAACTGTGTCAAATGCAAAATGTACGAACGAGAGGTTTCGTTATTCATGCTTAACGCCGCCGTCTGTTAATTGACAGACTGATTAAAAATTGAAAATAAGGTAACGCGATCAGTGGTCGCAAACACGGCAGACAAGCGATGAATAATCAAAAACGACAAAAGATTCGAGTGAAACAGAGATACGTTCCGCGTGGAACTATTAAATAATTTTATACGGACTCTTAATAATTTTTATAAACCGAGTATTTTGAACTTGAACAATTCGCAATATTTACTATTATCTGTGTCGGGTTACGAAGGTAGCAAATATCAATAGGGGAACTCACCATCAATGAATATAATATCAATGTTCTGCGAGACCGAACGTCGCTCGATTGCACGGCGCACGGGTCGCGATAAGATAAGCTTCCTCGGAAAGCGTTGAGCGGTACGGATTTGCGATCGACAGGCTCAATGAACTGGTGGGACACTGGAATTCGTCGATTCCTTCGAACACTAGATTCAGAAATCGCCAGCGAAGCCAGTTTTAATAGTAGAAGATAATTTTAGCAGCGATACGACAGACAAAAAACTGCGTCGGTTTATCTGCGTGGCGAGCGAGAAGACGAATCGATGGCGTAGAATTACGAGAGGACAAGGTCTCGGTAAGCGGCGTGTATCATCAATGAATCGAGAGCGAGGGAAAAAAAAGAACGTCGGCCGCGTAACGTCAGCCATTCATCGCTCCGTAACGTAGGCTATTTGTACGTCGCTCCTATTTATCAGCGATGAATGACAAGAAGCCACGCGCGATTAAAAATTTTTCCGCCAGACCAACTCTCGCGGGCTGCCCCTCCTCGCGACATAAATATCGAGAATGGATTTTATTACCCTCGTTAAAAGCCGAAAGGTTAGCCACGTATATTTAGAACCAGGTGAACCTTACCCCAGGATCGATTGCGAGCAAATCTAACCACAGTATACCGAGATGAATACTCTTTCTCGTTCGAATCGCGAGTAACCTTTCCTCCTATGGGCTGTCTTTACTTATATCGTTATGAACGAGTGGCGTCATTTCATATAAGTCACACAGTGACTCCTATTAATATTCGAACACGTTTGAAAACTGTTTTAATATTGATCCGAAGAATTTGATTCAGTCTACCGATAAACACAGATGTGGAAATGAAAATCGTGGGAGGGTAAAGGATTTATCGGGGAATTTCGTGGACGTCTTCCGGCGAAGAAACGACCAAGTGGCCAGTTCCTGTCCTAACAACAGCTGTCCTGCTTTTCTCTTATTAAATATTCATCGACAGATGGCCCCGAGAAAGAACGGAACCCTCAATATCTGCGAAATTCGACGGCACGCCGCGACAATTACATGTTGCGATTCGTGAATGTTTGTACAGGAAACAAGATGATTCCACGTTGCAAGTACTAATTGTAAATGGTACAGGTTTCGAAAGTATCCGTTTTCGATTGCGTTATGAGTCCCGAAAATAGTAATAAATCTACGGCTCATTTCTTCAGATTTGTGCAATGCATGTCTCTGTTCGTTTTAAAAATATAATAAAAATGAAAATCAATACTCGTAAATGAATGAAATCTAGTCTAGTAATGCCAAATACAAAAGAAATAAAGTTTCGATGTGGATCGTCTTCGTTACTTCGATTGGCCTATTGAGAATGCCTATTGTTAAGGGAAAATAGGTGCAGGTACTTGATCAGTATGCAATAGGAAGCTAGGAAAGGAAACGGATGCACCACGCCCAAATCGTTCAATCCTGAATCGATTGCGAATGAACGGGAACGATTGCAATCCTTAATTGCTCCGGACAGGCCCTTATCGTTAATCTCATTCAACTATTCCCGAACCGTTTCCTCTCTATCCCATAAGAATTTCCAAACAGCGTTACTAAAATTGTGTCTCGCGATCACGTTATAAAATCAGTCCTACAGTTTTCCAAAACGGAAACTAAGAGAAGCAAATAACCTGATAATAACATAGGAGTACAAAATAAGAGTTAATCATGTGATATCATCAGTTAGTTATTTCATTCGACAACGAATTGAGAGAAACAGCACTGTATTGACTTACACCGTCAACATGCGTATTTTAAGATTCTATACACGTGTTAGATTATAAATACACGTATTATAATGACGTTATTCTCCGTCAACCCTCGTTAATGAAAAGGAGCAAAACATCGAAGAAGGGAAGAGAGAAAGAGGACAGAGGAGAGGAGGAGGACGATGCGTCGAGAGAGCGAATGACGTCGATGATTCAACGGTGCATGCGACTAGAAGGAACGGGAACGGGCGCATGCAGGTCTAACTACTGCATAGTGCGAGGGATGCTATTTCTGGCGACTTAGATTTCTCCTTTCTCCTCCCTCGAGCACTGGCTCCCGTGCACGCGTTTCTTTACCCGCCTGTATCCTTGCATCTCGACCCAATCCTCTCAACCGACTCACAGGCCTACGTCGTCCCTTTCACTCTCGGAGGATTACTTATTCCTCTTTTCCATTGCTATTCCCTTCATGCGGTCAACTTCCACAACGGAAACGGAACACGGATTTTGCGTCAACTATGTTAAATAAGTAAAGTGTCGTATACGTAGGATTTAAATTGTACATATGAATTGGTATACTATTTCTTTGTTGGAAATCGTATGTCTATTCAAATCGCCGAGTGCGAATTATACGGTACGATACCTATATTGATACTGAAAAACTTTTATATTGTCCGCAACCGCCGAATTTCAGATGCCGGCCGTCGTCGCCTGGCCACCAGTTTAATGTCTACGTTGTAACTGCTACCGACAGCCTCGAGATTCTACATTTACAACTGGTTATAAACATTGTTAGGCGCTTACAATGTAACTGCTAGAGATAATCTTGAGAACTTACACGACGCAAAGAAGATGTATTACAAATAAATTGTTCCACTATTATGGAATATTTAATTCGATCAAACTTGCTTCGAATTTTAGCCCTTGCATTACAAACCGCAACCGTCGCATCACGGGCCAGGCTCGTGATAATCAGTTTTGGCCCAAATACAAGTCCACGTGTCTCACACGTAGTTGTAGATTAAGAAACTGCATTTTGAAAATACATGAAGTACATTGAGAAAATGCATTTTTGTCGGATCGATTAAAAGCGAAATGCGGCATCTTTGAACGTAATTCATTTGAGGAAATTTCTCAATCTGTTGCATGTAGCTAAACGTATAAAACGAACGTACGTCAAGAAAGGACGTGGTCGCCCGAGGTCCGAGCAAAAGTGCGTAAGCTGGTAGCCAGACCGTGCTGATCCGAGCGGTCGGAACAGATGGAGGCCAGCAGACGCTTAGACGAGGAAAAACCAAACAGAGAAACGGCGAGTCGGATGCCTTCTTAGTGCATCGATGGTGACCAGGACCGATGACCAAGAAAGGGAAACTTGAACGCGACTCGATTTAACGAGGCTTCAACTAATCGTCGAATTTTTAACATACACTCACGATTAGAATCGCATTCCAGGCTCGTGTGGATTCGATGAAAGTCTCAATTAAACGTCGCTTACATAAGCTTGAGGTGATTAAAGATTTTATATCTGCTTCGACAGATGAGCAAGGAGTGCGAAATACCATTAGAACAGTGGTTCCCAAACTGCAGTCTGTAATATCAGGTCTTGAATTCACAGAGATTTTTTACAATTTTAATCTTTCCATAATACTTTTTTTTTACCCTCCTGGGCAAAACTTTGGGAACCCTGTGTTAGGAGAAACACGAAGGGAACGAGAGAGAACAACGAGGGACTTGGACGAGTGAGACCGACATGCAGACGAGTGGAAGAAGAGGACAGAGATCTCGTCGTTAGACAGTGTTACGAGCGTTAGACAGTGACCAGGCGAGGCCAGAGGGGCGAAGCGAGGGTGGGAGATGAACGACTGGCTCTACGTTCATTCATGAAACGAAGACGGAGGGCAGCTCCGGAACGAATTGTTACTGGCACTCGTACAATCGCAACCTCTGCCAACGCAGTTGCCAACGTCAACTATCACCGTGAAAATAGAGTAGGATTGGCCTATTTCAAACGATTCTCCTTGTTCCCCTCCGCTACCCCTCTCTACGTTTAATAGAAGTGACCATGTTTCGTGCACGTTAACGAGCTGTTAAGGCTAATTAATAATATGCAAAACGTTACGGAACGTTTTAGCTTAGTTATTGTCGAGTTCACAGCGTTTTATAGTCGGCTGAGAAAATTGCTTCCCTACGTAGAAAATCGAGAGTGCAATCTGACACTAATTAACTTTTAACATTCAGTTACTCGTTGAACTTTCGATTTCGTTCGGAGAGCAATCGAGGATTACACAATAGACAGAGTATTTCGCTGGCAATGCGAGCAACGGTGTCAAAAGAGATGCCCTAAAATAACGCGGCTATAGAAACATTTTTCGACGAGAGACTGAACAGCCGTCGCGAGTCTTTCGAAATTGCACGCCGGTTCAAGATTAGACCCGGTGTGATTACACCTGTGATCGGTGCGACGTCGTTAAATTTAGCGACAAACATCATGTTTCCACTTTACCCACCCTGCAACTGATCGTACGTTTAGTTACTCTGTGCATTACTCACTACTCACCTTGATGGACCTGTGGTCGATCGGGTAGCCCTTCCTGGTCCCAGGACTCTCCTCGTAGAAATCCTGTTCCTCCTCCCCGTAGTCATACAGGGATTCCATATCCATGTTGTCTGTAAATAGATTGAAAAAATAATTAAGATCATTCCTTTGCATCAGTTCACATGTTGAAAATTGCAAGCTACACTTGATAACGATCACGGCGTAATACTCGGTCGGTTTATGTGATAAGCGAGAACGAAGTGTAATTTTGAAAGAGGTTCGCATGTAAGGGGATGCGAGGAACTGCAGCCGCTGCCATGGGCATATACGTAGGAGGTTTTCGAACTCTGGTTTCTACAAAGATCAGGTTACTCCGGCTGGAAGCCCGAACGACAGATGGTAGGTGGAAAAGTGCTCGGGCACCGCCATCGACTCTCACGGCTCTTTGTATACAGCACCGAAACGCGGCTGGTACACGCACGTTACAAAGCGCAATCGAGATTCGGCTTTTTTTAACCCTCTCCGCGATGCAACGTGTCAATAACTTTTCAGTTTCCAGAAAGAGCGAATCCCGTCCGACCAAGATCGAGTCCAGGTATCACGAAAACATATTTCAGAAAACGATCGTGAGAATCGGAATATACCAGGGCAGATTATCTGTGCGATGATATCTGTTGCGGGAATTTATCCGAAGATTCCCCTCGAGACGGTCAACAAAATTTTTATGCCACGTAATTCTGTGTATTAACTAACGGTTGATTGCCATTCATTCAATCCGGTTGAGAGCGGATTCTTATCTAAAGATAGTATCGATTTGACGCGACGGACGATATAATTTACACGAATTCGTTTAATTCGTTTAATTATCATTTCAAGCAATCGTGCCACCTGCGATGAACAATGGAACGACCGAACTCCGAACTCCGAAATTCGGTGAAAGTGAAATCGCGATTAACTCAGCATTATTTTATCGATGATAAAAATATTTGTATATTTGAACACTTCTCCGTTCTCCTTTGTATTCTCAAAAGGGCTTAAGCTCCTCAATAAAGTAATAGTAATAATTGCTTTTCTATTGCCAATTATACACCTGAACATCTTCAATGGTTGGGTAATAAAATACGATCGGTTTGGGGTTTTAAAGTGCCCGACCGGCTTCCGTGCAAACACAAGGATGCCGTTTCCACTCGGATGCGTTTACCTGCGTTTCCTGAGCGGGGAAAGATCACTCGAGAGGTACGGATGACGTCGTAACATCATCGGTTTATTTCACTCCATACAACGAAAGAATCGGTGGTCATTAGCTAAGCACTACCCTACTCTACCCTACCCTACAATCACTACCCTAGCAATTTCGAATTCTCTGCCCATTATAAAACAAAAGAAAAGAGAAAACCAGTCTATCATTTTAGATTTTTCGAATGAAAGTTTTCGGGAAACCGAGACATTACCAAGAATCTTAAGCTAATTGTTGCCCTGCTATATTAACAAAGACTTGAAAACAACAATTACAGGGGTTTGGTACTTATATTAATTTTGTAAAAGATTTTAAACAATTTGCAATATTTCTGATTCAGGAAACAGTTATCTTAAACAGTTGCGTTAATGTTTCATGCATACACGTAACGCCGAAGTTACTGAGTTAGAACCACCTTGAGAACTTACGCATTTTCCTGTCCATGAAATGAAACCAAAGCGAGGGGAGAAACAAACGGAAAAAAGACAATGATCGCTACACGATGGTTATTACCGTGTTTGCACTCTGTTCAAGTCTTTTTTCCCTCGACTTGTTAACCAAGGAAGACGAGTTAACGCGTACATCGAGTAACGAAGCCTATTTTTCTTTAGAGGAAAATTGCCGGGTTGCTAATGATTTCCTAACGCAAACGGGAAATAAAAAGAATGCTTGCTTACACCTAGACGGAATTTCAGACCGCGATTTTCATGGACACCGTATAGAACAGTGTTCTGCCCTTAAGAGATATTGAAGTGTCTATTGTTTCAACTCGGTCGAGAAAGCAATATAATATCTTTCGAGGAGGAGGTGTTGCTTGGTTTCCAGATGCGGGCAGACGTTCTACCAGTTCACGGGATGCACCGACCCGTATGCGAGGGTTTCAAAACCCATGACACACCCATATGTGGAAAAATCTCGTTACGTTCCAGTCTCGAGCTTATTAAAACCAAAGTAATATTTTTTTCCGACGAAAAAATCGTCCCCCGAACTATACGAAATACTCGCGAGACAAATCACTCCCTCCTTATCAATATGAACAAAGAAAAAACTTGCATTTTTGATAATAGCAGCGTACAGCTTGAGACAATGATTCTTGACGTGTTGTCGAGTGTCTTAGATTCTTCTAAGAGAACAAGATCCGAAGATATTAATAAATCTGTGTCCAATGTTAAAAGGAATGACTTCACAGAAAGAATTCTGCTTTTCCTTAGCTGCTTTTACCACGAATAACATATTTCGAGAAGCAGAAATCGTGTTGCAAACTCTGATCTAAATCGATCAACGGGTTGCATCTGCTCTCTCTCTCTCTCTCTCTCTCGAACATACACGCGATTGCACTTTCATTCTGTCCTTCGCGCAATGTCAGTACGTTCGCGGTGAGCTTTGTCACGGCCTGGTGTCTTCTGGCCTTTGATATTTGTCACGTCTTTGGCAGAGAGAAGAAACAAGAAACAGCCAAGAGACAAACGATTGAAGAAGTGAATGGGTAGATCGCGGCGTTGCCAGGCTGTACTCCCCGAGATCCGAGAAAGTGTACAAAAACCATTCGACCCACCAACACCGAAGGCAACGCGTTCCTTTTTTAAATTGCCAAGCTAGCCATCCCCCTCGCGTATGCGTTTAACTTACACCCATCCAGCGCGGACTATTTCTCTCGCTCGCACCTTTACCAGCCTCACCGCAACTTCGCCATCTCACTCTCTCATTCTCGTCTTTGTATACCAAATACTGCTTCACGGAAATATTATCTACAAGCCGTACAGGCAAAATATGTTACACAGACATCGTGTAAAAAATTGATCCAGACCCGACCGCATCTGTTTTGGCAGAGTTTTAAATGTTGAGAGAAATACATATGTTGAAATGTGGTTCAATAACGTTGTATCGAGGTCAGTATTTTTTAGATAGATTCGAAATACAATCGCATGAACGAATTCAAGAACTAATAAAATATAAATATCAAAGTTCCAATCAAGAGAGTAGAATTTACAAATGTCGAATTGATAGTCATTTAGAATTGAACTAACACAATTACATACCTGCTCTGTCTTCTCAGAAAATTAGCAAACATCGTGAACCAAAGGACTACTCCAAATCTTCTATGCCTTTTTTCCACACTATTATAACCGATAGTATCATTGCATGATGCATATGTAATAATGCAATGCATTTACTCGAATCATTGTAAAAAAAAAGAGTACATACAAATAAAAATGGTGAAGAACCTCTTTAGGTGAATAAAACTCATCGTCCTACGTTGTCTGTTAGTCGTAAAAGTTGTAACGAGAAATGAAAACGTTATCTGAACGTCACGAGACGTATTCGGTCGTTAAACAAGTCATAATTTTGAACAAGCCAATAGGCTTCATTGTATAGTATATATTCTACATACAACGTACCATTACCGTAGTAGATCCATTTATACATCTTCGATCGAACACCACACCAATTTCACTAAATCACTAAACACTTGTGATAGTAAAAAAAGATGAGAACTACAAATATTCTCGAGTGTACATTTAATCGAAATGATAACAGTGAAATTCTGTGTATTACGCAAGGCACGATACGATTATCAGGTACATGATATTTGCGATCGATACTAATCGATGTGAGACCTAATCTGCGAAACGTTGTCGTAAACGTCGTATCTCGAATTTTGTCGTGAGCGTACTTCATTCGAAACATTATATGTAATCGAACGTATTCGAGCTCTGATTAAGCACAATAGGGTCGTTCTCTCTATCGCGTAATCAATTTTCTTCGAAGATATATAGTATTTTAAGTCAAATAAAGATATGAATAATAATTAACGATGTAACGTACGGGAGAATATGAGTTCCCATACGAGCACGTATGGGACGAGCACGTAAAATACGTATGTAAAGCTCTTAATGACACAGCTGAAGGATTACGATGCACAGCTGAAGGACGACGAAAAAGTTTGCATGCATAGAATAAATACGAAGGTCAGATTCGAATCTCTGATTAACTTACTCTCATGTACCTCTAATAGTAGATGTAAATACACGAATAAAACTGATCTCGTTGGACGATTTGTAACACGCCCACGCACAACATCTTGAACTATGTGTTATATTCATTTTCCAATTGCTCGTGGGATGTAAAGTAACCAAGAAATCGCTTGGTCAAAACAAATATAGGCCTGCCTGAACGTAGGCGTATGCTTTTCTATCGTTTCGTAATAAGCTCGCAATTTCTTAGTATCACGATTTGCAACGCAGTTTGCCCGGTGACAAAAGCGTGGTGACGATTTAACAAGAGTTCGAAAGTTTCGAAGATTCACGTTTGCGCGCCCGTAAGAGCCGGGAAGCGCGCAGGTGGAGAGATTTTAACGTATCTACTTACCTGTTTCACAAGTTAATATCCAATGAAGACTGCGACAGAGTAAATGGTCCAAGTAATGTACACAGAAAACACCAACGGCGAACCGAACATAAAACGAGAATCACGTGTACGACTGTGAGGCGCACGCACATCGGCAGCACTAACGCGGTACAACCCGTACACAATACAGATTACAAATATATTATGGCTGCGGCTCAGACGTTCATGAATGAAACTGAGAGCGGGATACACTCACCTCCCTCCCCGCGGCCAGAGAGCCTTTGGCCAATAGCTAGTGGGCGTACACATTCCCTGCCATGATTCGCCGTCGCGTCCTCCTGTTTCCGTTGGATCAACGCTACCACGATCTAGACAGGCCTGTGGAATACTGTGGATATTCTATAACTCAGAAAACGGGATGTGAATGAAACTGCACACTCGACATGGCGGTCTGTATGAGAAGCTCCTGCGCATGGAGAGAAATGCCGTTGCCGTCTAGGCATGCGCAGGAACGTCTCATGCAGGCGGCCATTTTGAACTTGCGGCTACATTCAAGTCCCGTTTTCCGAGTTACAGAATCACCAGAGAAGATCGTGTACGAATGAAATAGATGATTTACAATCCCAGTAGGTATCCCAGTATTTCATTTTTTTAAAACAATTGTAGTTATAAAATATAACAACGAATATCGTTCGAACGAAAAATTCATTGCAAATTGTAATGCTCTCTACTATCGATCTTGCGTTGAAACTGTTCTTGTTAAGTGCATGCTCTATGGTTGAGTGTTATATTCTAAGGTAAAGAATATCGACGAGTGTCTTTGAAGTGTTACTTAAATACAAAAGTAAGTATATATTATCTTAAATTATATAAATTCTTTAACACGAATTTTCATTCTTTGCTGCGTTTTAATGCAGCTATATAATTGCTTATTTTCGACACTGTGTTTCATTCAATAAGCATAACCTGCTCGTATTACATAGTATTTAATTACGTAAGAGAAATCGTGGGTAAGTTTTCACATATTTTAAGTTTTGAATGTTCGATTTAATACAGACTGTCAATTGACAGAATCTTTACGATCAGTTTCATATTCGTCTATCGTTCAAAACTTTGGTTGTCAATCACCCTGCTTGACTGTCTAACAGTCATTTTTATTTATACATATTATTCGATTGTTTAAGTAAAAATGCTTACCCAACGGGTGGTTGCAAGTGCACAAAAAGTTGTTAAACGTAATATTGGCATCCTTGCACCTGCATTCCAAGAAGCAAAGGATCCCATACAACAACTGTTCATAGATAAAATTCGTGAATACAAATCAAAAAGCAGGTAAGAACAAGTATTTCATCGAGAATGCAATGGTATAAATATTCTAATAATTACTCGTGTATTCAGTGGTGGAAAATTAGTCGATGCCACTCCTGAAATTCTAAGAGAAAAGCAATCAGAACTTGACAGAGTTGCGAAACAGTTTGCCTTAAAAGGTGATGCAACGGAGTTCCCGAAATTCCAGTTCAAAGGTGAGCTTAATTTTTATATTAGACTGCGAATTTTATGCAGTTATGAAACGATTGACTATAAATGTTTGATTTTGTATGAAGATTCACATATTATAAATTATAAAGAATCTTAATATCATAAGCATTCTAAATCTTTTATTTCAGATCCAGAAGTGGAAAAATAGACATATTATCGTAAGTGTATCCAAATATAACATTAGAATTTAAAATTGTTACACTTAATGCTAAACAGTTGTAAAGAATATATGTACATGTAAAATTAGAAATGTAAATCCATTAAATTTTATTTCCCTTAATATAAATATATATAATACAGGTGTTTAAGTTAAGAAGCTATCAGAGTAAAAATATAAAAAGCTTGAAATTATCTGTATAAAATCACATGAAATTTACGAGAGATTTTGTATTCTCAACCATATCCATTAATGTCTCCATGTTGCATTTCCTGGCGACAGTTTTACATATCTTAAAAAATTTCAATACTTCTTTCTTAGGAACCAGAGTTTTGAACTCGCCAGAACATGAACAAATATCGTTCATATTGTCCCTTTTAACTTCTTTGCATTTACGACATTGTAAATCTTGCAATACGTAGTCCATACTTTTACGGTTGAATATATCAATTAACAGGAACTCGATTTCCTCGTTGTCGTAACTCATTTTACAAAGAGGACATTTCCATATGTACCTGTAAAATCGAGTGTCACGTACAGTTGCCCTTATTAATAATCGAATACATTTTTAAACGATATAATTGTTAGATGACAGATTTTGAAATATGTCCGAATATTAATGAGGGCCACTGTGCATAGCAGGTCGCGTATCACTTTTCTCATGTTACTCACCTATCCTCTTCCATGATACAGTAATTATCTTTGCAAAGATCAATGTCTCTTGTATGATTACATGCCTTACAAATAATTTCAGGCAAAATTACGGAAATACATGGATCGTGCCATTCAACTGAATCGCTAAAATTCCCGATACCGATCAGTCTTAACATATTGTTTTGTAATTTGTACACTTCATTCTCAATTTCCTTATCCAAAGATAAGACCTGAAAGTAAAATTATACGTTTATGTATAATATAATTTATTTCGCAACATACGTTTGATATGCCGTTACCTTGCAAACCGATTTGATTAACTCCAAAGCTGGATTAATCTTCTTACTATCTTCACCATCGAAATCCAAATTCGGGTATTCTTCAATTGTTAACATTTTGTGTGGAAGATTATAGTGTACTTTTTGTACAATTCTATAACGGACAATTAATTATGATGTGAAATATCTAGACTGCGAAGGTTTGTGAGAATAACAAAACGAAGAAACGATATGTACCGAAAAAGTTCCTGAGACATATCTTCTTCTATGAATTTCTTAGCAAAACCCGCGGTACTTTGTATACATCCCAGTCCAAGTTGATCTGTAATACTTTGACTCATACTGTCTGGCCTTCTTCCCCTTATAGTAGAATTCAATTCGTTTTTAATCATAAATTGATAAATGGCATTGATATATCCAGCTACTACGGCGTTAAAGCTTGAGCGACATGTAGCCTCTTTGGGGAGACATTCCATCAGATTCCAATTCATAATTATTTCAGGCTTATCAGACGAAAAATTTGATTAAAACATACATAAAAAATAATTAAAAGATATCTTAGAAATACTTACAGCATCATCATCCTCATTCTCGGTCTCTTCATCATTCGTGTCCTTATTCTGACTATTTTCTTCCATATTTTTTGGCAGCTTCCCTTTCACACCGCCGAAATTATGCTGTCGATTTTCATACGATATAATTCAATGGATCATAAGATATGATTACGTACGCAACGAAAAACTTTTACTTACCATATCGAGCCATGTTAAATATTCCCAGCACTGTTCGTACGTTATCTCAATACTGTGAAAAAGCTCTTTATTGCGTATCGTCTGAACGACGAACTCTACGTAGCTCAGTGCATCGCAGACAGATCGTTTCTTCGTGCACACAATGATTTTATTAAAATCGGCAAATACAATTATCGATCCTAAACTTTTAAATTCTGCTAACAACTGTATAAACAATTTTTTCATGTAAGTATGTAGCGTTCTTCGTAAAGCAGGATCATACAGCAGAGCATTGGGCGAACGCAGCCATCTACAAAATTCGAATGAACAAATGTAATATATGTAGACCGCGATGCGCTATTCAGGTTTACCTATAAAAGTGAACGATTTGGTAATCGGCAAATACGTTTTTGTAAACCGAAACATCCAACAACCATTGATTGACCATACTTCGTAATGCCCTGAAAGCAGGACTACACAGTGTAGTCTCGTCGTAACTCGAAACCGACCCGGTTAACGATTTACCCATAGCCAATTCCTACGAAAATATGAATCATATTATTTTCTTATACATTCGTTTGATACAATTTAAACAAGACTTACGTACTTGAACGGATGCTGCTTGTTGATTATGAAATGTAACGAAACTACTGGTACCATCGATATCGTGAATATGATGATATTGCAGTAAGGTATTTACAGCTAAACTTTCTATCTCCAACTCGATGCAGACGCTGGAGTAAGTGCCGGAGTTATTTGCAGCGCAATGTGCACTTTCTTCAAAATCCGTCAGCAGTCTGCAATCAGTTTTATTAAAATAATAGTACAGTGATTCTTATTAATGTTCAGACACGCTTCAAAATAAATTCAGTTTTTGAATGTGCCCGAATATTAATTTGAATGCTCAAATTTAAACGCAACCTGTTATCATCATCTTCGCTGCCTCCTAGGTCTGGTTTCTCTGTCGGCGAACACCATAAGACAAAGTTAGCTTTCTGCAAATGCCTGGCATAAAATAAATCAGCACCGAAAATGGTAGGATCCGATGGAATATTGCCGATCGGCGCATGAAAGAATCTACATTGTTCTGCCATCAATTCTAAAATTTGTTGACTTTTAAAATAATGCCGTATCATCATTTTTGCGCCTACTTTTTGCCATTCTAACGTGGCATACAAATTCTCGATATCTTGCACGTGGGTGTGAACCATGGGAAAATCATTAAGTAGAGGCATTTGTGTTGTTAACGTTGACTTAGGTACTGCTGTCTGCACAATACAAATCGTTGGACCGTGTCCTTCATTTTTATACACAGTTAAGGCTGCTTGTAATACGCGACAAAGTTGTTGGAAGTTCGTTTCGAATTTCAATACGAATTGCATCGATTCCGGCAAGGATTTCACTTTGTCTTCTCCATTCATAGACAAAGCTGTTTCCCGTTCCTGGGAATACAGCGTGTTCATATTTGGCATTTGATTCGATGAAACCGAGTCGTAAACGAATATGTGAGCTTTTTTGCTCGCGTTCAGAAACAGTCCCCACATAGCTCTTTGACGATTCGCACTCCAATGATGGTATAAGAAAATATGATTGATCTTCTCAAGGTTCTGAAGGTACGGTTGCACCCCGATACTTTTGAACTCCAATTGATCTAAATTAAACGTGTCGGCACCATCCGTCATGGTTCGCGCAGCCTTAGGGTCGACTGTGCAAATGCATCCCAACTGCAAAATAGCTCTGAACTCCAACGACATTTGTGTTTCATAAATTCCTTCAATCTCCGGCTTACTCAAATCTTCTAGTAGCTCTTGACTATATATCTGATACTGTGCTTCTGGCACGGAGTATTGGTACAAATTGTACACAGGCCGAGATCGCGGAAGAACTTTCAAACTCTTCTTCCAAGTTACTTTTTTACCCGGCTCTGGATCGGCTTTCACTTTACGAGTGTTCACATAAAATATACGAGGTATGGCGAGTCGCAATTGATGGAATTCCGTATCTACTAATACCCACAATCTATACAACCCGGGCTCGTTCGTTGCTGATATTTGAATAATTTGCCACGGGGTTGTAAGTAATTTTTTCTGAGCTCGTCTTAAGAAACCATTTAAAGTGGATGTGTTTGTATTTCTCGTTACGCCTAAATTAATTTGTTCGTCACTTTTCTTAGATAATCTACTCTTTTTGCTGTTCCGACATTCTTCCCTTTGCTTAGCTTGATAAGCCCATTTCTGCTTGTGAAACTCCAACCATTTCAATCTTTCTTCCTTAGTAGTGCCTCTCGGTGGCGGCGAACCCAGAACTTCTCTCCAACTTTTATTTATGTTTCTATCATCATCTTCATCGTTGCTTCTTTTCCTCTTATTTACCACTGGTAAAGGTTGCTTAAACGTAGAAGTTCCTTCCACTGCATCTTCTATATCACATGGTTCATGTGAATTTTGAATATTATCGTCCTTGTTTTCTCTAGGGACGACGGAGAACATGTCTACAATCTTCATCTGCTTTTGTGTTGCGCTCTTTTCAAGGACTCTTTTGTGTAACCAATCTGGATGTTTTACTCTGGGCACTGGATTTGAAATTCCTTGCATTGCTGCTGGAATTGTAATGATCTTTTGAATAGCATTCCCAAGTCTTTCAATGTAATAATTCCAATCCAAAATACTGCGTATATCGTCGGTTTGTAAGCTAGGATCCTTTAACCATTTGCGTAGATAGTGCCTTCTTATTGTTGGTTCCGCTTGAAATATGGCTAGCGGTATTGCTCGTTCTGTAACCGGTGCATCTTTAGGCTTATTAGCGATCACATATTTGCACGACAATCCAGCGTCTTTTACCATTTGATCGCCTAAGAACTCGGCTAATCTTTTGGCAGTGGAGATAGAAGTAGACTTTTGACTTCCGTACTCCTCCAGTTTCCGCGACATCGATTTATTTTCACATATAAGTTCGAACAACTCTGAGTCTGGCATTTCCGTACATTTGTTATAAAGAATATCGAGCCAGTAGTCAGCGTCTCTAGCTACGGACGCATAGCATTCTTGCAACGTACTGCCCTTCAAGAATGATTCAAACACGGATGTTTGAAACACTTTTATTAGCTGCAGTTCACCTCTTCGTTTAACTTCGAAACCTTTTAATTCAGCCAAAGAACCGTCGAAATTGAACACTGCGTATCGTTTCTTCAGCCTTTTCCCTTCTTCTTTTGCCGCAGGTAGTACCATAGCTAAATATGGGCCATCGACTTCAAAGAATATCGAGTTTTCATTTCTAATTTTATATGTCAAATTTTCTGAATCGACGAGCTCGTGATACACGTCGTTGGTAAATTGATCCTTCACCATAAAATTGAGAATAGCGTTCGGATATGATATTACGAGTCTTTTCTTCTTTGGATGAGTGGTGTTGATGACGACGTTATCTGGGAAAGAGGCGGGTAGGACACACCAAATTCCATCGGTGTCCAATTCTAAAGGTCGGCCGACCTGTTCTATAATTTCTCTGGCTCTCATAATAATGTGAGCGCCCGTGTAACACACTATGCCACCCATCTCCATACTGAACCATCGGGATCTGTGTGAAATATCGTGTTAACACTCTTCAAAATGTAAAAAATATTTATTTACGGATGTCCGAAAATTTGGGTTGGTGGTACCCGCACAAGTAAAATAAGAAACGTACCCTCTTCTCATAACGTAGCCGTAGAAGGAATTTAAGATACACTTGTGTGCAAGTTGTAAAGAATCGTATAGTACTTCGCGATTCTTTGCGGACTTGATGTCACCTGCGTCTCCCTTTGCCACAGCTGCCGCTACTTGCTGTTTCGCGACTTTAGTAAGCGCTTTGTATTCATATCTCCTATCTCGGAACGCTCTCACTGTGTCGACGTAGAATGAATTCTCCTTTTGGCAAATCGTTTGCGTTCTTTCTTCCATGCTGGTAATCTTTACTTTCTTGTACGCCTTTCTACAGTACTCCGTGAGTCGTTTCTTCTCGTAAGTTGCTTGCTCCTCCGCAGATAGTTCGTGATACGCTCGCCGATTACCGTCAGGAAACAACGATGGGAATTTTTCATTCTCGAGCTGTTGCTGTATCCGCTGATATTCGCTCAAACTTGCAGGAACTGAAAACAAATAGAAAAGCTGTTTTTTCTTTAAACACTTACAATATATTTTATTTGCTGGTTCCAAACTTTCGAGTGGGAGTGTATATCATCTTACAATATTCTCCTCTCCACATCCACTTCATGTTTCTTTGGCAAAGCGCCCCTGGCTTATTGTAATCGCAAGCAGCGCAAACAGTTTCATTGACCATCGCAGATGGCTGAAGCCGATTAGTCAGTATAATATTTGGGTACATAGCGCCGACGTCTAAATGATAAATCACAGGATTCTCTAATCTCAATGGTTGATCTCTCAACGGTTTTAATTTCGATGTAATTTCATCGACAACTTCGCCAAAGTTCGTAACCATTTCGATCGGCACCTTTTCCTCTTCTTGTATAGCATGTTTCAGGGCTTGCTCCACGCCATTTATCAAATCATCGACCATGCTCGGCACTATTTTGAAGCGACAAGGAATATCAGCTCGAAAAACTCCTGATTCTAAGGCTTCCACGTGTCCTCCTACGTATGTCTCTTGATCCAGCACGTGACCATCTCTCGTGAGCTTATTCAATTCTTGTTCTTGCTTATTAGGGAATATAATGTTAGCTTGAAATGCTTGGACCATTAACAAAGATTCACACAACGTGCCAGATCCTTTCCTGAGTACCTATAAGTAATTGAAAATTTTCATCGTTCATCTTATGATTCTTCATTTCATGTATTACCTCATCTGGCTCCATAGGAATAATAGTACACAACGCGAATATGAAAGGGTGAACATATTTATAATAGAGATAATACGTAGCAATCGCATCTGAAACCGAATAGTTCGCTAGGATTAGTGGATCTTCGGATGCCAGTCTGCACATGTCTTCGGGATCCAATTCTACAGGGTCGTATCTAAGTTTTGCTTTTGCGACAGCTTTCAAATTTTGTGAGCCTACTGGTAGGTAAGAATCTCGTCTTACCCAACTGTAACAAGAAGAGGATTTAAAATAATTCTATGCTTTCAATGTATTGATGACGAGTTGTATGAACGATAATACCATAAACAATCCATGTGCATAGCTGGTCTACTAGTATAAACTCCATCTCGATTCTTGGAGAATCCTATTCTATCTTTCATGTCCATGTCGTAGGAAGCTGCTCTGGTTTCTACGAACGGCCAATCGAAAAAGTCGCCGTTGTACGTTACAAATATGTGCGGTCGAACATCGTTTATGTGATCGAAAAATCTTTTTATCGTCGCTTTTTCATTCGGTTCGTTAAAGACAGTGAAGTGTCCCTCGAATTCGGGTTTTGGCGTATACTGGAAATCCTCTACGTCGCAAGAGATAATTTCTCGATTCGTTATTAAATATCCCTGAAAATGCGAGTCATTAAGATGGACCGAGTGCTAAATAAAATATTCCAAAATAATACCTGTCCATCGATCATGTATGATATCATCATAATTTGATCGGTATCAGCGTCGGGGAATTTCAAAGGAAGTTTCGTAGTTTCAATATCATATGCTAATACAATTGGATCGGGTGGTTCAACGATGTCTTCCCTCTTTGTAATAATTGGTATCTCATGTCCCCTTGTTCTAACGGTATACCAGTTAGCACAACAAATTTTCAAGTCTATAGAGGCCCTTACGTGATGAGGTACATCGTGTTCTCTGTAAAAATAAATGTGCATCATTTCATTCCATCCATTTCTCATTACGCCCAGCAAGAATCTTAGGTGTACTGAATTTCTACCTGATATCAAGAATATTGTCTGTAAAATCCACTGTTTTCTTATGACTTTCTTGACCTTCTGCTTCCTGATTCGGATTCAGTGCACTCGACAGTAGGTCTGTATAAAAAGTATGATTCTTTTCTCTCTCCTTGTTCACCTTTACAGCTTTAAGAATATCACGTCTGACTTTGTTCAAGTCCACGGTGTTTAAGAAAGAGATTTTTAAATATTTCTGTTTTAAACCAATCAGATGATTTGGCTGAAAGACAGAAAGGTAGTTACTATCCTAAATGAAAACTTCTTATTCTCTTAAACGGTCAATGTACCAAATCTAGATCTTCTTTGTAAAGTGTTTCCACTTTATGTATGATGTCAACATATTTTTTAAATAAGCCTGTGGAGACTTCTTCGTATGTGTTCTTCTTACATAGAATATAAAAGTATGGGCAGTAGGGATAAGAGATTTTAAATCGACTACAGTCTTGTTCTAAAAAGTAATAATCCACACCGCTCTGTAATCTTTTATTCTCTTCCATAATTTCTGTCTATAAGGAGATAGATCGTTAGTCTAATAATAAAATAAGATACTTCTGTATCTGTCTTAATACTTACTGCGTGCATATTGATAAGAAAACCTGTTCTTTCTTTCACATCGTTCACTCTGTGAAATCCATACAAAGCATCTAATCTTATATTTTCATTCACCACTTTTAATCTTCCTCCCGAAGTCTCGCTAGATATAAAAGAATGAAGTAAGTAAGCGGATATAATATGTAACGCATTTTCAATTAAAATAAGTACCCTGTTGGATTTCCTTCTTCGTTTTGATTGTTCCTTCTAAAGGGTCGAAATCTTCCCGTGTTTTGTAAGTTTGCCATTTCGATATACGAGTATACTATCTTCTACGCATTAATAGGAAGTAATGAACAAGATCGACAGTAAAAAATTATTACTATTTATTCAGAGACTGACAGATTCGAACAGTATACATCTGTATAAGTACAGGTTGTAATTTGCCCGCCAAAAAACGCGGACACCCCGTAAATGGGTTATATGACGTCGTCCAGTGTAAAATCGTGGTGCAGTGTCTCTCAACTTGTTTACAAACTTGTATGGTTTCTTAATGTACCAACAGATGTCGCAGTAATGCTCAAAGGAGAACTGCATTTCTTGCAGAAGAATCAGCCGCTCGTTATCATCAGCATCGGTTCCGAATTTCGGATTTCAAAGTCTCAAATATTTTCTTATAAAAATCTCCTAAAAAAAATGAGACATAATAAAAGAGACCGGTCGTTTAACGAAATTTTGCAAGAGGGGAAAAAGGAATGTTCGTTCCCGTGGAATAATTGCGTGGCAAGTATTTACGGCAAGCCATAATTTCAAGACTGTTATTTAAAGACCGTTAAAGAAGTAATATCGGTTTTCTCACATAACAAATCTCGTTGGCGAGTCAGGTCTGTCAAAGGTAATATATACGTCCACGTAATTAGCAGGGGTCGTGCATTCGAGGCGAGTAGCAAGGCAAAGAGAAGCGATAAACCGGAGGAAACGTTCGGCACGAGTGCACAATGAAGAGGCGTAAACCGCGTTGGATTACGGTGCACTGCACTCGCCAATGGTCCGTGCGAATGTGACTCCGCCTCTTAAGCGTGGCCAATTTTCCCTCGCTCCGTCGTTTCAACGGCGATGCTGCACGGCCGCGCTTCGTCGAGCGTGCGCACTCGTCTGTACACCCACGCACACACGCCCGGAGCTGCGTCAACCCGTTCTCGCACGTACGTGACCAAGCGCGCGCGTATCTTTGCCGTGACCGGGCACCGATTGGTCGATCGACCACTTGCAGCTCTCCCGTGCTTTTTCCCCCCTCGAGCTTCCTCGTCGCGCAGCTCGTTCTCCGTCCTTCTCCGATCTCCTCTCATCCCGTCGCATCGGTTTCTTTCGAACGATACTCCGTCGCGCACCGACGACGGTCCCCCTCTTGCTCCTGTAATCGCGCGACGTCCAAAACGAGTGGGCGCACTCGCTTCCACTCTCTTATGCTAATTCGTTTGTGTAGCCACACACTTATAGATCGGTAAAGCGCGAGTAACACAGGGACCAGGCGGGGGCCGCGTTCTAAAGACTACGCTACTAGCCAGAGAGGAGATTTCTTATTTCTGCTCTGGTAAATCTGTCGCCCCAGTCAGTGAGGCAGCGAAGGGCGAGCCGCGCACCATTGACCGTGTCCGTGCTTCTTTTTTCGTCTCGTCTAGCCGGCGTTTTATTCTCTCTCTCTCTCTCTCTCTCTCTCTCTCTCTTTCTCTGTTTTACTCTGGTACCCCGAGCATGCTGCTTCTTCTCGTTCTATCGTCCTAAGGACGAACGCGTACGGACACGGTGAAACGCTACGCTGCAACAGATTATTTACTGTTGCGTTAAATTGTCGCGGTTTTTCCCGCGACCCACGTGAAACGCGGGATCAGTGTCGTCTACTTAATGCGTGAATGAACGGCGGCAGCGTGGAACCGTTCGCTTCACGCTTCTCGCTACCACCTCGATCTTCTGTTCAAATAATGTTCAACGTCTACTTATTCTTGTTCGGCTCGATCGCCGCGTGAATGAACCACTGTTGCGCCGATTTACTGCGTGTTGCATCAGTGAAGTGTCTTCGGTGAACTTTGCACCATCGTATTCCTACCTTGAAGAGTCGCGCGTTGAAAATTCCGCCGAGACGAATGGAACCCGCGAGCGCCTGGACACGGATTGGAAAATGTAAAACCGAAGGGGTGCCGCTGGTCGAGGGAACCAGAGATCGTGAATGGTGATCCCGGTGCAGTCGATAGAAACTTTGCTAGACTTTTTCGAAGTTCGTAAATCGACGAAACGATATTGATAAGAGTCGGACGGGGAAGTGTGCGTTGTTGAACTTCGCGTTGCATGTAGCCGACGGCTGCGAGACTGCCTTCCTCGATGGATCCCATCGTGCTAGGTGAGATACCGGTACCTTCAGTTCCATCCTTATACAATCGACGATAGGGCTGCAAACCTCATAATTCATGTACTAAAACTTGTAAACAATTGACGATCGGAGTATTCACGAATTAAGAATTGAAATTTAATACATACCTCTAAATATATCGTTTTCCCTAAAAGTTTATCGCTTCAAATATTGAGCCTAAATTCTTACCACGTTTTTTAAACTTTTGAGATCTTAAATCGGATCGGAGATTATTAATCTCGATCCCCGACTGTAAATACAACGAATCGTGCGTACAAATTACATAATGAGTAGAAAATTTGAACCACTGGCAGAACACCCCTCGTTCTGTCATTGTAGTAGCAGTCACAGAGAAGAACAATTACTTTACGCTTCGTAGTAAAACCTGAGAACTATTCAGACAAATGTATTACGGAAAATAAATGTCATATAAATCATACATATCGAATAGAATTTAGTCACGTGAGGTAACTGCAGTGAACAATCGATGCTATCCGATATAGCAGAATAGGAGATCGAAACCCTCCCTCGCTTAAGATCGAATCGCGATGGTGCATAAGTCGTATGCTCATGTCAATCAACTTCGACCTAATTGAATTTATAATTAAATGAGACGTGACGCTCGGTTTGTATCTCGATGTGGCGCCGTCGCTCGCCACTTATTAATTTCGCACGAATCAGCGACGATAATAAAATAGGTTGCAGTTATTATCAACCAACACCCACGCACCTATTTAAGCAATGTGCGTCTGCTCACGTTTGCAAAACACCCTTTTTTTTTTATTAATTACTAGCATCCCCTGCCACGGCTTCGACCGCGTTAATTATCGAACACAGAATTCTGTGTTGAGTAGAAATATTCCATGAACCAAATAGCTAAGTCTTAGAACTTCGGAAGTATAATGAATATCGTGTAAAGAATCAGGTTCATTTTCTGGATTACACTTATCGTTTTGTCAAAAAGTTCAATTCTAATCTTTGCTTCCGCGGTGCCATGGTTCTTATTTTATTAAAAATAATCTCGCTTTGGTATAAAATTGCTTAAAACCCAAAGTGGCTACGGTACCTGCTTCACTTTGCGACAATTATTTTATTAAATATCAGCCTAATCTCATTGAGTAGTGACCAGAGTAATAAGAATATTGTCTTAATTCTCATTTTTAGCCAATTTAGTAGGTAATATTCTGTTTTATCATGCCCCTATCAGAGTCTACCCCCCTAAGTGAGTGGAAATTATCACGTGAACAGAAATTGGGACAGTCACCTTACATGAAACACCATTTCTCAAATCGGTCAATAAAGAAACGATAAATAGTGTTGGTTAAGCTCAATGAATTATGAAAAACGTATCAACAAAATGCCTTCGTAAATCAAACAAATTATTTTATTTCGATTTTCACAAGTTTTTTTAATAAAACGAAACAATTTTCATATTATGTCTGTAATAGGAATTTTGCTTGTAGAAGAATTCATTTCTGCTTAGGATTCGAGTTTATAAAATCAGTCAGTGTCAGGGGTAGAATAATTCGCGTTCAGGATTATCGAGCTCCGATTTATTCACAGAAGGTTACACCGAAACAAATCTCTCCAGAAACCTTTGACCACGCTAGGTCCCGGATGCCCTCGCCCGGTTCCTTATCGCCCTGCTTTCTATCGTTCTTTTTTTCTCTTCAACAGACCTAAGAAACCGTAGCCGCGGTCATCCAGCGTATAACCAACGGATCAGTGTTTAATAATAATCGTGTCAACGACGTTTTACATCTTGACGAATATTGAAGAGGATCGTACTAACGAGACGTCTCTGAGTGTTGTAATTTATATCACCGGTACCGGTACCGGTACCGATACCTTCAGCCAGCTTGCGTATTACTCTTGAACCTTCGTAAACTCAAAGGATAGATTCAGACGATAGAAACTCTACACAATTTCTATAAGATAATAGAATTCTTATAAACACAATAAATAGATTAAAATAGTTATATTGGGTTGGCATCTACGAGATTGCAGATTTTAAATAAGAAGTCTATCAACAAACTTCGCGATTATTTAGTTGCCGAATCTATAATAGATATAATAAAATAAGTTGAATTTGGATTGATAAATTGTAGACAATTTTTATTACAAAAAGCCAAGTAATATTTTCACTTGAAAATTGTATAAAAGTTCTATTATCCTAATTCGAATTTCTCGACTTATCCTTCTGTGGTCAGTATAAAAAAGATGTTCTCAGCTGAAGAAAGACTGAAATGTTCGATCGATGATCGGAATGAGGCATCTACGAAATGACCTACATTTTGGTAACTCAATATCATAAATCACGATGATACATACCCTGTTTGTTGTGGCGTGTGAAACACTGCCGATGACCTAGATCTAATTAAAGTAATCACGATGATACCATAAAGTATTACGATCATCGAGGAAATTTAAAACAGAGGACCCAGAAGAATGACCAGAGACAATGACCACGCCGTGGTTTTCGTTATCTGGCTGTAGTTTTTCTCCTCCACTGACGTTGACAATCTCCGAAGTCATTGACACCAATACACCCGTGCGACGCACGCACGGTTCAAGACCCTGATATGTAACGCCGATACATTGGAAACGTATAACGTAAGACAGATAAATCCGTGGTTCTTCGGTCGCGTACAATCAGAGGACGGCGATACGTTATTTATGGATTATACTATACATATATATATATTATGCATATATTCTGGTGGACAATAAAAATTTGTCACGACGACGCTGGGTAATAAACGATTAGTCGTTAACGATGCTCCGCTGTTTTCGCACGACTGGGAGCTATCTGATGCTCGTTAAAAATTCATCAATCGCATTTAAGATTGTATGAACCCTTACATAAAAACAATGACAAACCATTGAAATTTGAATATTTACTAGATATTACATTAATA